>NC_053116.1:26940636-27148136 GCF_010015445.1 Perca fluviatilis | reverse complement strand
ATGCTGCTACTTTATTGGGCACCAGTGATATAGTAGACTGGTGAGACACACACGTACACAAAAAGTCGTACTGTACACACATGAGCTTTAGCTCCGCTGCAACACAGACAAACGTTTCTTTCTTATCCTCTCTCTGTCTCCAGGCGTTACACCAGCGTGGGGCTTCAGTACTCATATGACCAGATACCCACTGCTGAAGCCCTGGCTGCCATGTTACAGAAGTCACCCATCACACATGCTGCTCAGGTCAGACACTCGGACACTTTTATAGAGAATAGGCCAAATGGTGATAAAAATCTAATATTTTTCCATAAATGTAATGATTGTCTGTCTATTAGATTTCTGTATTTCTTTTGTATAAGTGGATTTTTGACCCAACTGTTGAGCTAAATTAGGATTTATTCATAGAAAATGTACCTGAAAATTCAGTCATTACTTATCTAGTAGTCTATATCCTTCGTGTTCCACTTCCAGGATTGCTCAGGTGCTGCAGGAAATTCCACCGGATACATGTATTTTCCATATCCTTCCGCTTTCTTTGTGTTGGAATTTTAAATTCGGTGGAATTATGAGGACTAATTGTTGACTGCTCCTCAGATCTCTGCAGGGTAATTTGAGACAGCTAGCTAGACTATCTGTCCAATCTGAGTTTTCTCTTGCACGACTATTTTGCAGCGGCTCTGTGCGGAGTTTAGCACAGCTCATGACGATTCTGATTGGTTTAAAGAGATGCCAATAAACCAGAGCATGTTATCCTCCCATCCCCGAATGCTGTGTGGAGTAGCCAGACCCTCCTTCGGCGTGCTTTGGAGGAGGGTCTGGCAAAGCAAGACTACTTATCTAGACACAGGAGCAAAGTCTGTTTCAAAAAGAGACTGTGTGTGTGTGTGTGTGTGTACAGTGTTTTTTTATCTGTGTGTCTGTTTGTAGATCAAGGCTCCAGTCTTACTAATGCTGGGGGCCAGGGACAGGCGAGTGTCTCCTCACCAGGGTCTCGAGCTCTACAAAGCACTGAAGAGCAGAGCTTCACCTGTCAGGTACAACACACATACATTAAATACACCCAATAAAGCCACCTGGGCAATCTGATCCAACACAACAGAGGTTTTAAATCAGCTCAGGCATTCCTGTTATTTTGTCCTCACCCTCATCAAGACTAATACTTATACTTATTAAGACTGATCTGATCAATCGTCTGTTTGTCCATGCAGACTGTTGTGGTTTCCAGAAGATGGACATTCTCTGTCCAGAGTGGACACACAGGCCGACTGCTTCCTCAACACAGTGCTGTGGCTGCACCAGCATCTCTGAACACACACGCACACACACACACACACACACACACACACACACACACACACACACACACACACACACACACACACACACACACACACACACACACACACACACACACACACACACACACACACACATGCTGAGACTGAAGGAGTTCTGCTGCTGCTGAACATCCTTGTAAAAGAAGATAAATAATTTCACTATCACAACATTTGACAGTCTTAAACACACTTCTGCCTTTTTAAAAATACTTTCTGTATGTTACAATATCCCCAATTTTGTAAAAACATTTTCAAATCAAAGCACGTAATAAAACTAAATCTTACAATACTGTATTCATTCATAGATTTTGTCATGGTTGGTTACTTAGTGCTACTTATAAAAAGTGAACTATCACTGTCATTTATAAAAAAATATTTCCCACAATGATAAATGAATAAAATCTTAAAGTAAATTTGTACAATGTCCAGCAGATGGCAGTCTGTGACTGTTGTAACGGATTTCCTTTTCTCTGAACATTTATTCGATTAATAATTTGAACCTTCTATCATACCAGCTTTATGATATGTATGTGTATATGACGATGATGTTTTAGAGCTCTTTAACAAAATGTAATGCTAATAATTTTAATGAGTGAGACCCTCTTGGTGGCCACCCAGAGCTCAGTGTTACATGTAACTTAAAGCCTTGTTACCACACAGACCCACTGCATAGCTGTAAAACACCCAGACCACTTGAAACCTCATCTGGAGAGTTCAATTTAAACTCTTGACCACCTTCCTCACAGGACTGACCAAACAAATAATCTACTGTAACCCTTCAGCCAATTTAACAGCTACAGACAAGACAAGAAAAATATCAGACTGTTGCTTGACAGATATTTACATCTCCTCACCAGACAATTGTTTACCTCATCTTTCCTCTATTTGGATTTGGCACTGGGCCGGTTCTTTTTTTTTCTTTCTTTCAATTGTGGGCTTCCCACAAATTCTGGGATCAGCATTACAGATTTCAATTCTGTACCACTCTCCCATGGAAGCTCCAGCTTGGAATCTCAAAGCTTTGTTTTTTACAAACAAACCTTGTCTTCCTCTTCGTGTGGAAAGAATGAAGGACAAAATGTGAAGGCATTTCGTCGGTGGCCTTGTTGAGACTTGATATTGGCCTTGAACAGTCCCACCACTCTCACTTCCCAGACAACACAAGTGGGCATTCCTTCAGTTTATACTATCGACAAATGAAATTCACAGATGCAGATTTTGAAAAAGTGCATGCCCGAGATGAGACACTGAGGTGGTTGATATCTTCCAGAAGTTTCCTGTCAGCAGTCTCACCCTGGTGTCCCAGACACAGCAGCGGGCGTTAATTGTCCCCTCCACCAACACTTTGCGGCCTTGAATGCAGCTGCTGCCCGATGAAGTCACTGTAATGTGGGTGAGGTCACCAATTTGAAAGATGGGAGAAATGATGGAGATTGAGAGAGAGAGATGGTTGATGAGGAAGCGACCGATGAAGAAAAGAGGAGTGAGACAGAGGCGACTGGGTGTTCGAGACAATGAATGAACCAGATAGAGGGAGAAGTTCACGGCGTCTCGCCGTGGTATTCTGATGTGTGGGCGGGGGCACAGAGATGAAGCATTGTTGAAAGCTGAAGACAGGGGAAAGACTCATGCTCATGCTGGGCGTATGTAGGAGGTAGACAGACAAAGGGAGGAAAGAGTGCAAGTGTGTTTTCTGACGCTGGGGGACAAAGAGTCTTTTGGAGTTGGTTTGTTCTGGTGCTTCCCCTCTCCAGCCGGCTGCAAAGAAAGACGGAGAAGTAGAATAGCACAGCAGAGAACGGTGGTAAAGAGCTGGATAAAACAAGAGAGACCAGGATGGCTTACATTATCCTACCAACAGCCATCAGTGAGTGAAGGCTTCATTCCCAAGAGAGCATGAATTTATTCAACGCATTTTTTCTATTAGAAGACATTTTGGCCTGAGGATGGTGCTAGAGGGAAGCTCATGGAACATACAAATAGAAAGAGTTCAATCTCTGAGCAATATGAATGTGCTTGGAAATGTTATGGCAATGTGCAAATTAGATTTTATGTCGTTTTAAGTTAAGAAACTTTATCCTGATGTTGATTAGAAGATGACCAAAACAATTATAGCTTCTATGTACAGTAACTCTTTGAATATCCATAACAGTGCTTTGGATCAAACTGTTGTCCTCTTTGAATTAAAGGAGTAGTTTGACATTTTTGGAAAATACACTTTCTTGCCAAGCTAGCCGCTTAGCTTAGCACAAATGGAAGAGTATGTTTGTTTTTTTACGAGGGGTTATATGATATGACAATTTCTTGGCCGTGTGCAGTAACTTCCTGGAGTGGTTGTTTGTCTGGAAACCTCACGATGATGACAAAACTCCAGGAAGTCTTAAAAGACGCTGTTAGGCATATTCTGTTTTCTTTGAACAGAGACAGGCTAGCTGTTCTCCCCTGTTTCTAGTCGTTGTGCTAAGCTAAGCTAACTGGCATATTTAACGTAAAAACATGAGATCTTCTCGTCTAAAGGCCTTAACTCTTAACAGATTACATGTCCTGCTGTTTTGCAGACAATAGAAAAAGGTTGTATACATAATTGATATTTATCTTTATTTATCTGTTGGAGGTTGATTTTGAATAAGAAGTGAACGTGTCCTGTGGAAGGTCTAATAGTGGAAGCTCCTGTTAGTGCTTAAGGGTTCCAACCCACAGTGGACAAGGCCTGGCTGCAATCCTTGACTGAGCTTCACTCCTCTGTGACTTGCTAGAGGAAATGGGCCTTAAAGGCCTCACCGTGTTATGGGATTGTGAAAGTAATGTACTGTACTGTTGGAGTCCAATGCTTTAAAGTCCAAAGAATAAAGAAAAAACTGCAGCTATGTTTGACAGGAATGGGTTGAATTGGATTTGGATGAGCTTTGAGGGCGTATGACTTCTTTTCAAGCTGCGAAGGGCTGTTCAAACTTCCATTTAACAAATGTAAAAAATTGGTTTCGCAAGGTAAATAAATCAAATTCTCAACCATAAAGTTCCAACATCTGCATCCCTCCACACTTTCGTAATGGCAACTTCCCCTCTTCTGAGCCAAACCTTTGAGCCATGACCTTCACCTGTGAACACTGGGTGTGTGCCAAGACGTGATGTGTTCATGAGTGTGTGTTTTTGAAAAAAGGCAGAATGCAAAATGTTTCTTTTACAGTCTGACTTCACGATTCATTAAAATGTGGCCCTCAGCTTCTCGTTCCTCGTTAGGTTTTCCCCTTGTCCCCCTCCTCTGAGCTTCCTGCTGTCCATCCTCAGTATTTTCTTTGTCTCCCTGTTTTTACCAGGAAACAACATGTGTGTGTGTAAACAGGGTTCATTCACAAGCCTGTGAACACAGGTCTTAACAGGAGGAAGCAGCATTTTTACCATCTCCCTTTTGATTCTCCTTTTGACTGTTAAAAGTTGTTTGAACAGCGAGTGCCCTGCTCAGGAAAGGATGGGACGTTCTGTTATGTCAGGGCTACATGTGCCGTGACCTTTCACTTTTTTTTTTCTTCTCTCTCATCCATTCCTTCTCTGTCCTTTCGTCTCTTTGTCTCACATCATCTTCCCCTGCCGTTTGCTTTGTTAAATGCTGATGAATCACAAGAGAACGGTAGGTTTGTCTCTGGGATTCGAATGGTTTTACAACGCAGCTGGTTGGGACTATGATGGCTTTGGGTTTGTCGTCTAAAACAGGTGGAGTTAGTGTGTGTGTGTGTGTGTGTGTGTGTGTGTGTGTGGGGGTGTTGGTGGTTATGAGGATGCTGTAAAGGCTTTGGGGTCTGGTTTGTGTTTGCTTTCAGGTTCTGTAGAGATGTTTATAGCTACATGTCGATGTGTGCATGTTGGGCAAAAATATAAAATAAATATATATCTTTTGAGTCCTCTTTATGTCGAAGTCAGTGTAGTGAAATAATTTTAATTACGGTATACGTTATTGTCCCTGTAGGAACATTTGTCCTGGACTAAAATGCTGCCTATATGACATATCCAAATTCAGTCATTTTTCTTGATTCTAGCGGTGTGATCTGATGAGAAGTCCTCCGTCCATCTGTTTTTATGTGTATTTTCAAATTCACACTAAGTGGTAAAAATAAAGAAATAGCTTTTACTGAGGCTGAGGTGGAAAAGTTGGCATATCAATGATAGTAAAATGTGCCAAAGTAAAATGGAAACATGATGAAGGAAAGTAATAAGGAAACTGTCACGTTCCTTAAATTAATAAACAAAACAAACATCAATACCCTATTTCCATCACGTTAAACCAACTTCTAATCTCTCGCATAACAGTTGCGCATTCTCATTTTCTTTTGCTGTTTTTTTCTCGAAATTTGGTTAAAATTTGCACCAAATTGGTATGGAAACCTGGCTTATAACAGACAAAATAACTTAAGCAATGTTCTTAAACCATGTTGTACAGCTAATGTATTCATTATTATAGTTTTCCATACATGTGCATTATAATTGCTTGTTTGGCATATTACTGCCTGTGCTGTACTGTCTACTGTACTAGCTAAGTCCCAGCAGATCATAAAAATATTCACTCTCTGCTCTTCCGTAGCTGTGGGAGCCATCTGAACTCCCTCACACACACACAAGCCTCTTTCAACTCTACTGCATCCACTTGGCTCACCTCCATCTTTCTTTTGTCACGTCTATCTATCTCGCTATTCCCATGCTGCGTCCTAAGCTACTTTTGTACCAGTGCCATGCAGGATAATATGGGGGGTGGGGGGGCATTTCTTGGCTCCCCTGTAACAGTTTGGGCTTTTAGCTTGCCGCTCCTATCCAACTTAGACCAAAAGAAGGACAAGACATCAGCAAACCCCTCGTTCTGGTGATAAAGCGATATGTCTTGACCTCACTGTTGGTGCTGCTGTTTGTTGTAGTTACTAGATGATGCAAGTGGAAATGACCTGTTGGTTTAGAGAATGTGCAATAATCTTAAGTAGAGCCATGTCTATAGGCAACATGACAATCTTTGACAAAGAAAAGGAACCAAAATACCTTAAAGTAAATAACATGTAAAGAACTGTAACAAGGATATGATAAACAAGGCAATCAATGAGCAAAGCCGGAATGAGAATAAATAAAATCTTAACTTGAACCCAACTTTATTTGGTGAATATAACATTTGTAATGCAATAACAAAACCTAATCAAAGTTCCGAAGGCAAATACCCATTCCATCTTACAGTAGGTGTAATATAAAACTTTTTTAAATGTAATAAATTCCCCTTGACATGTTCAACGCCCCTTTTTCTGAAGTCACTTAATCTGCAGGTAGATGCAAGAGATATTATAATAAAGCTGTCCATTTCCTGTCATTCATTTGTCTGTTGGGTTGCAGGTCCTCTATCCAGCTGTCAGTAAGTTCATTCACTTTATTATGCTCCTAACTTACGTGATTGTTCCATCAGGCAAACACTTTTAGGTCTCCAAAATGTCAATGTCAGGACTTGGGAATGAGAAGAATTCAGAATAACAGCTGTGAGTGTTTTTCATGGCATCTGGAGTTATTGAGACTCCTTGAGCAGTGAAAGGACTATACAAACTTTAAAGAATATAAAAGACATTTTTAAAGATCTTTAATTTCTGATTGTTTTTCACTTTACCTTCTTTAGAATAAAGTTGTCACCCCATCACTAAAACATGCATGCACTCTTTTAATATCATCTGCGGTGAAGTCTAATGACCCTGCCAATATCATAACAGAATAATAACCCCTTGGACTCAAAGCCAGACGGATCTAGTTGTAGTAGTTACATGTTTTCTCTGCTCAAAGTCTTTTATATCTATATCACTTCAATGTCTCAACATATATTAGGCCTTTCTTAAACTCAACCCACATTGGCCATCTGTTAAAACTACTGAAAGCTAATAAACTTGTCCCTAAACACTCGTAAAAATACTTCACTGCAGATGTAGCTGCATTTTATTGTAGAGTTTAAACTATCTTACATGATGCACGTTGCTGACTGCTTTGCTTAAAACTGTTTTTCTTTTCATCTATCATATGGTTGAAGGAGGTCCTGTAGATTAGATATTATCCATTAGATTATCGCCCTGTGCTCTCCCCTGCAGATCTGATACCTGCGTGTTAACCAAAATACATTCCACGGTCTCGGTTGATGAGATAGGCAGCTAAAATGCTGGCCAACGTGAGTGCAACATCTAGTGGAACATCCAGTGGAACATCCAGTCATTTTTGTTTGACAGCCTACATCAAGCCAACATGACATGCAGTTTGTTTGTCTGATTTTATCTCATAACCTCAATGTAAATGTTCAAAGCGGTAGGCCTGCTGTAAAATGTGAGTAGCCTATAAACGTCCTTTCTTTTTAACACAAATCATTTCCGGTATTCTCTCTCTGCTCTGTTTGAACTCTTCTTCTGTCAGCAAGTAATGGCCTCACCATTTACTTCTTGCTTAAAAAACATCTCTAAAGCCAGCTGGGAATCACCACAGGTCACTAGGCTTTCTACATTAAAACACACGCATACGCACACGCACATACATCTTCAGGTCTCTTTAGGCCTTAAATGACAAAAGAGAAAACTTAACCCTAGCTATCTTTAACCATGTACTTACTAATTTAATGATATTGTAACTAATAAAAATGAATAGTTGGCATAATGGCGAGTAGCAGTGGTTGTTTTTACTGTCCAGTGCAGATACCCATATAGATGAGGATGTAAACAGAAAACCTAGTTGGATTTGGGGCCACAGCTCACTGTAGTTTATAGACTATGCACAATGTACTACAATTTACAGCGCTTCGGTTAAATAATGCTTTTTTGTCATTGCGTTCATCATGATAAGTAATGCAAAAGTCTGTCTGAAAGTCAAAATGCAGTTTTGACGGAGAGCAATATTTCTCAGCACCAGGGGTCCTGTATTCAGAAGGAATTGCTGGAATTCAGTGTCCACCTGTCCAACTCTTCTAGGGCTTTTGCAAGGACTCGGGTGACATCATGTCTCCTAATGTCTGTCTTACAGATAGCCTAAACAATAACAGGTCAAAACAAAATACTGTATATGCTCTATTGGAGTAATATATAGTAAGAGTCTCACATAGTACAAACAATCTAAGGAACTAGACCCTTCACTACAGGTCAAGACCTTCATTTTGTTGTCAGTTACACTTTGTTGTCAGTGTGTCTCTTATTCCCATTTAGCTAAAACTCAAAGCTACTATCCTGGCTGAATAGGTGCGTAACATTCAAAATTTCAGCAAGCTGCAGTATTATTCAATATAAAAACCTACATTAACTATTTTTCTTTTTACTTTTTGTCATTTGCATGTTTTTTTGAACCCATCCTACATTAACTATTTTTCTTTTTACTTTTTGTCATTTGCATGTTTGTTTTTTTGGTAATTTCAGCATTTTTTTTATGTTTGTGTCAGCATGTGTGCATGCCTGTCTATACATGTGTGCAGAGTGTGTGTGTTTGTATTAATAATCTATGCAGTGGAGTGTTTTGTAATACGTGTGATGCATAATTCAGTGATAAGAGATGGGATGCTCTTTCATTAGTCAAACCAATCGGGATGCCGTCCTGGACACACCTGTCATTGCACTGCTCAGTGATTCACACACTGCGTGTGTGTGTGATAAGTTATTCATCTAGGTGTGCCATTGTGAGTCCATAATGTATAAAATTCCATTTTTATCTATGCAGTGATATGAGAAGTAAAATATAAATATGTTTCGGTGCTGTGTTTGCTGCTGTGTTTTTATGGCTTTTATCTACATAAACTCTATAGTGATGCCAGTAAGAAGGCTATTATGTCAGTGCTTTGCTCAGATGTCTATTTATCTTCAACCTTTTCCTCTCATTTCCCCCATATAGCATAATATATCTGTTGTTTGGTCTGGCTAGAGTTTAACCTGCTATTCACACACTTTATCCAGTTTGCCAAAGGCTTCTGCTCCCTATGGGGTGGAGCAGAGAGTTTGTTTGCTCTTGTGCCCTTTCATATGTGCATGTGCATTAATGTGGGTCTTTCTGTGTGTGTGTGTGTGTGTGTGTGTGTGTGTGTGTGTGTGTGTGTGTGTGTGTGTGTGTGTGTGTGTCTGTGCCTTCATTTTGGCTGGTGTATGTTGGTTCATTCAGGGTGGGTTCAGACTGTATGTGTGTGTTACTTTCATAAAAGCAGGATTACCGTGCACAAAGTCCCACTTAATTAAACACACACACACACACACACACACACACACACACACACACACACACACACACACACACACACACACTTCTAATTAAACAACTGTGTGTAAGTGTGCACTAAATGAATGTATGCCAACCCTGTACAGTGTAAGTGTGTCTATATGTGTGTGTCTGTGTCCATCCTTCTGCACCTATGTTAAGATTCAGCAGGCAGCAAGTTGTTGTTCGCTGTTCTTGAAAAGGATGTGTGTACGTGTGCAATGCATAAATGTCCCTCCTCATGTTTATTCATCAGCTGCTGAAACTTCACTGCAGTGTTCATCTAACTCTCTGCACTTTGATCTCTGGATCGCTCAAACAGCTGAGTCAGGGAAAAACTAAGGAGAAACACACACACACACACACACACACACACACACACACACACACACACACACACACACACACACACACACACACACACACACACACACCCCTAAAACGAGGATCTGTAGACAAACATATCGATGCAATAAAGCTCATACAAAATGTACACATGCAGGGCATAAACTGACTCAACACAGTGCTAGAATTTCTGAAGCCAAACTGAATATTTAACCTGCTGTATCCTAAACTGAAAGTACCTGGATTCAGAAAGTAAAAAAGGGAGTCCACCTATCTTTGTTTGATTTTTGCCTATTGGCCAAACCCAAATGGGAAAAGCTTATAGCCTAACAGAAGAACTGCAAGGCCACAATGCACGAGGCTTCATCTGAAACCTGAAGTCTTCTAGTTCCTGAAAATGTGCTCGATGATTAAAACAGCGTCTATACTAAGTCATATTTGAAAAACAATAACTAAGACATGCATTATGCCACATTCTGCATTTTGTCAACAACACCTGTACAAAGTTTTAGACTTAGGGAGTTTTCAGTATGTGGTGTCAATGGTGTCCCCGAACTTCTCAGGAACCTCTCCATGTGACCAAATTATGCCAATTGCTTATACTCACTTCTGCGACATTGGAAAAACATACTGACACATTTAGATTACTTATAAAGCCTTTTTACATTCAATTTTTTTCTCACAAAACACAGTCATGTGGCTGCTGGCTCCATGAGGAGGGACTTAGCTCTGGCTCCCACTGAACGAATTTGATTGGCTACAATTGCCATGATTGTCTTGTTGATAGCCAATGACCGCTCGTTCTAACGTGGTTGCGCAAAGACATGACGCAGCCCCACTGTGAGCGCTTACTGGAAGTGAGGGCTGTCCCGGTAAGAAAGCTAAACAGAAGAAGGTGGGGATACTTTTGTTGTGTACAAAAACAAGCATCCCCAGCAACATGTGCAAGAAAAAGAAAAAATGCTTTCAGAGGGAACAAGTTTGGATTAGAAGCTTTTATATATGTCAATGAGTAGCTAGAAGTTAGCAGACATTTAGCAATGGACTCTACAGGATGATATTCAGAACTTGGAGTATTTTTTATGAAAAACCCTTTTTGATTCTTTTAAATGGTAGACACTTACGGACTAGAGGAATTTGAATTAGCCAGGAATGATTCAGCGTTTTAGACCAGCCCACAGGTAGGCAGTCATCATGATCATCATCTTGTCTCTTTTTGTTCATTAGCATGAACACTAAGATCATGAATCATGCTTTGGTTTTATGATTAGAAATGAACGATTGCGGAGAATCTGACTGATTTAACGATGTATAGCATGTCCATAGTTTGTGGTTTAATGCTTAATGTGAACATGTCTGAACTTACATAACCAGGTCGTCGGCGACCCGATGGCTTTTGAGAAGTTAAAATATGTTCTTTCTTTATGTAATCCTTACATTTAACTTTCTATAGGATTTGCTTTTTGCTTGGTGTTTTTAGTGGTTTCTTGGTATATACTGTGGTTTCCATGCTTACCTGCACACAAACCCTTTCCAAGTTAGTCCATTACAGAGCAATTAATTATATAACACTTCCCATTCAGAACACTTCTGTTGTGATGTGAGCCAATTAAATAGACAAGTGAAGTATGAGAATGTTGTCCTCCTTGACTTTAAATCCTAGCTGAACTACCTTTACCTTTAATCTTTTTGGAACTTCCCATTCATAGTTCTATCCTCTGGCGATCTATCTCTAATGTAAGCACATGACTGTGATATGTGTCATTGTTGCCACTGCCAGTGCCCCTGGGATTTTACTTTTCTTTTCTTTTTTTTTGCCATGCTAGTAGCATTTACAAAGGACAGTAATGAGCTGTGCTTGTGTGTTTCTGTGCATTGGCCCCTGCTGGATTTAGTTTCAGTGAAAGTTTGAATGGTAGTCCAGTCAGCAGGGTGGTCCCAACTAATGGCCTTGACCTAGGAGCAAGGCAAGCATTCCCTGATATGTTGACAACACTGATGTGTGCTTTTGTGTGGGTCTTTATTCGTGTATGTACCATATGGTAAAAATAAAAAGACCAGACTGTTGAAGTGATGGATAGCATAGTTTTGGGTTTTAGTCAGACAGATCTCTGAGTTAATTGGCTGTACTGACTGAGACCTTGATTGAATGGAAGTGGCAGGTCACTGGGGTTAAAGAAAGGTAGGTGTGTGTGTGTGTGTGTGTGTGTGTGTGTGTGTGTGTGTCGTGACACAAGAGTAGAAATTAAGTGGAAAGACTACAATGATATATTGTAGGTTTGATTAGATGTTTGTATCTGCAGTATGAGATTGTTAAAGTACTGAGCTAAGTAAGCTTTAAAAATAAACAAGATGCAGTTTTTGAGAAACTTTTTCATGGAAACCAATGTTTCAACCTGATGGTGGCACAACATGAGGGGTCAGCGAGAAAAAAAAAACATTAACATGATCATCTGCCATAACAATGTGGGCAGAATGGCTGTGGAGCAAAGTGATATGTGGACAGTTGGACTGACTGACAGCACGCACTGTAAAAACTGTCTCTACAGAGTAACTCTTTGTAGTCCCATTTTGAGAGTGCTGAGTTTTCTGAGCCTATTGAGTGTTTATTTCTATCCTGTATGCCTCCGAGGCCTCTGAGTCAGCAAGAAGATCTTATAACCGATTTCTCTTTGACAAACTCCAGAGGGTTCAGCCTCTTGAACTAAAAAAGAGAGAATATGAGCTGTAGAGATGTGTGTGTGTGTGTGTGTGTGTGTGTGTGTGTGTGTGTGTGTGTGTGTTTATTGCAATGCACAAACAACACAATTTCTCCTTTGGCATCAAATTCCATTTTTATCGTGTGGTATCTTGTGTCTGTACATGCATGTTTGTGACTTTAAATGTATGAATTTAATCTTTCGTGTCTGCACAACTTTTTATTTGCGTTTGCAGTCAGTTTAACATTACTTAATACTTAATTCGCTGTGTGTGTGTGTGTGTGTGTGTGTGTCAGGTGAAATTCTATATGGAGATGAGCAGACCCTAGGGTTGTGACATGTTTTTCTGTATTGAGTAGAGGTTGTGATGGGCCCCTGCCAGCTGGCGTGCGAGGCCCTATCATCAGCATTTTGGTGTGAGTTCCATCCGTCTGGGGATTCAGTGAAGGTGCCCGTCATGCTTGGCAAACACACGGCGGCACTGTAAAATACACTCTCTGCGTTTTTTCTTCTGAGTCCACAGGCACGCTCGCATGCATACAGTAGTTGCTACATTGATTGTAATATTTGTGGCATGCACTGTAACTGTTAAATTGCTTTATTTGCACATTACTGTATATGAGCAAGGCTCTCATAGTTCGTGGAATTTATGGAATATCATGGAGTTTTTACGATCCAAACATAGAAAGTCAGATATTTCATAAATATCTGAGCAAGTCAATACATTTTGAATTTGTATAGTTTTTCTCACAGGAATAGTATGATTTTTGAGGTGCCATTGAAACAAGTTGGTTTACACTCAGCTGCTCCAGTAGAAAACAGCAGCTGCGGCATGTTTCTGAATGAATGTGATGCATTGAAATAGGACTAAATGGTCAGTAAAAAAAAAAATCCTTCCAGAGAACGTGTGGTTGTGATATGCACATTTGTGTCACAGATGGATGGATGGCCTCTCATTCCTCCTGCAAGATGCTCACTGGTTCCACTTGGTAGCACTGCTCAGGGGGTCAGCTGTAATGAGAAGTAAATATTAATACAGGACAGATCACACTATTAGGAAGTATAATGGAGAATTCTCAATCTGCTCAAGTTCGTTGTCCTTTTTAATGCCCTTTTTGTCCCTTGTTTAAATGATTATTTCGCCAACGTTTATGGGTTGTGCTTTTAAATCCCGGTGTCTACTTCTTTAAAATAACATCCCTCATAGTACTTTAATGACCATTATAGAAATATAAGTATGAGTTATATATGAGTTATGAAGTTTAACAAACAAGCCTGGTGATATTATTACAGACATGATTTTTTTTTTCTTCTATTTCTGGCACATTCTTCTGGAGCACTGGTCCATGTTTCTGAAACGTCGTCAGGCCCAGAGCGAAATCTGTCCAGGACTCGCTGTCCTGCAATTGAAATTCTCCTGTTTTTTCAGTGTGTCTCTGTTTGTGTGTATGAAAAAGAGAGAGACAAATAAGACCCATAACAAGAGATAATAGCCCCTGAAGCAGCTGTGCAGCTTGTTTAAAATTATCTCTGCAGATGGATGCCTGTTTCACATGAAATAACCTGGTGTGTCTCAGTCAGCTGCTCCAGCCAAAGTCCTTGTAGTGGTTTCAGTCTCGTGATGTCTGTTTATATTCATCTGCTTTTAAAGGACACATTGGCCGATTGTTGCAGATTAATTACAATTAGCAGCAGATTATTTTCCAAACATTTGCTATTACTAAAAGTAGATTGTGAAGCCTCATCTGAAAATGTATTCTCCTGTGAGAGTGTTGATGTAGCCTAGAAAGCTGTGGCAGCGCAGCCAGTTAAGATGCAGGTTTCATAAGGGTGGGTTGTGCGTTTGTATCAAACAGTCATATATGATCTTTGGTTTGTCTTATATTTTCATACATTACAGTCCTATCAAGATTTATTTATTTTTTTATTCATGATTCTGCAGGAAGTCCAGGACTCTGGGTTTCATGTTGCATTGCACATTGTTTTAAATGGCACTGGTTTATTTTTTTATATTTAACAGAATAATAGCCTCAAGGCTTTGAACTGGTTTACTTTTCTAAAAACAAAATATTTCCAGGAAGGTGTGACCGGTGAGTTTCCTGCTAACATTTCAGAACCCCACTCCCCCCTCCCCCCATCCCCTCCGTTAAAAACATGATGATTAAGTAACGTCTTTTTTTTTATTATCTGATTCTTTTCTGGGTTTATGACATTTATTCACAACGACCATCAGAGATAATGAGTCACACGGAATAAAATTTAATGTGTAACTTGCCTGTGTGTTCAGATTTTATTATGCTAATTGCCGCAATCAGGCACAAATGGTTAGTACCTTATTTGTCCCCATGAGCTCAGTGTTGTTTTCCAACATCTGCTGCAGCTCTAACTGCTGACTCTGTTGATAAGAGGCTAAATCAACGGGCCAAACTACAATAACTAACTTTTTATTGCTTTTAGAACACCTGCATGACCTGTCCCTCTTACCTCACATGGTATCTTTGCCTGGCGTCTTTCCCGCCGCGCCCCCTCCTTAACTCTCCCTCACAGTTTGAAAACATCTGCTTTTAGTCTTTTCAAGCTTGTTATTTTCATCAAAAAGAAAAACACAAACCGATTTCTGGAATGTATTTTATTGCAGATTGTTGTGACTCATCTCTGTTCTCTTTCCTGTGTTCACATGTAGCAGATATTTTATTATGTACATATTTTGCATGCAATCTTTTTCTAAAATTATTTTAAACTGTTAGGGTCAAAGCAACAATCGCCTCAAGACCCTGAACCATTAATCTTTCCAAATATTAAACATGTCCATCATGTGTCATCTGAAATGCATTTTTCTGTAACAAATTTCAGTCTCATTTTTCTGTCAACAATGTCACTGTGGACATTTACAAATTGCATTCCCAATTCAGCTTTTTTCCCACCATAAACAAAATACCCGGCTCCCCCTTTTTTGCCCCTGAGTCAGCTGTTTCTGTTCCCAACTTGTGTTTGTACACATGACCTTGTCCTTCTATCTTCTTTTCTCCCAATCCTCCATCCATCACACTTTTCCTCCCTCTGTCAGTTCAGCGAGCTGTGAAGAGATTTACAGCTTACAAACACGAATGGTCTCGCTTTGTCAGACCTTCCTCCACAGTGATGTGGAGGAGGGTCTGGCTAGTCCACACTAGAGGATGGATACCTGAACCGAGCCCGTAGGAACCCGATGGGCAGGGCCGGGTTCGGACAGATATTTAGAAATGATGTTCGGGTTCAGGTCACAGGATTCACAGGATGGGAGAAAAACGTGCTCTGGTTTATTGGCATTTCTTTAAACCAATCACAATTGGGGTGCCACCTGGTTGTCGCAGGGGCCGTGGGTACAATTCCGATCCGCGGCCCTTTGCTGCACGTCATTCCCCCCTCTAAATCCACTGGAGTTTAAAATTCCAACACGGAATTTCCGGCAGCACCGGAGCAATCCCGGAAGTGGAACGGGGAGGATATAGACTACAGTCGGAACAACGGGAGGTTTTCCTGTTCTTGCCATTTTTCTAATATGGTGCAGATGTGACATGACTGCAGCTGGAGGGTAGTGAACAAAGACATATTTCAATATGTTAGAATTATTATGTTCTTAATGCTTAAGAAAATAGCATTGCTACTAGGAGTTGTGATTTATGACGTGCCAGGTGTGTGGCAACAGACCATCGACTGACATAATGCGTAGCAGCAGGATTTATAGCTTATGGCTTAGAGGAAACATTATGTTACAGCAGACAAAAAGAAGAACCACTCTCTCACTCTTTGGAGCGGTATGTTAATTCCTTTACAAAAACATAATGACACTGCACGTACCGTTATTTATCCCCTCACAGCCTCAACAGAAGTGACAGTTATTACTCAGAAGTGTATTGCAGCTCTGCGAGGTCCACACAAACGGTTTCTAAAGGGCCTTCTTTCTGAAAAGCTGAGAGGCACACAGCTGTGTGAGTGTTTTTCTGTGCCAGTGTAGCCTACAGCGCTTCCCCGGTACACTGGCTGGGTGTTTAGGATAAACTCGAGGAAGTCCCTACCCTTGCTGTTGTCCCACTACTAGCTATCTGATCCTGCACACGCACAGCTACAAATGTGACGCAAACGCACCAAAGCACATCAGTAAACTTTGTCAAAAAGGTGAAACTGCCTCACAACAGTGACATCAATGGCACTAAATACCCACCACCTAGAACACCTACACCACTGCTCAAACAAAAGATTTTGGGGACATCACTTTAAGAAAGCGCAAGCACTTTTTCTCTCTTCCGAAGCAAGTACCATCATCTTTACGGGGTTTCCCACAAATAATTTAAGGATGTTTATCATCCTTAAATTGAAGATGAATCTTGTGCTTCTTCAATCTTTTTTTCTTGGAGTTGTTTTTAAGCAGATGTGTGAAGCATGTCACAGAGGACACAAGAAAAAGCCTAAAGCATAGTACTGTATAGCGGTGGCACACTTCCTCGAAATAGAAACAAGTATTTTCACACAGCTTTTGTCTCGTGGTTGCTTTGCACAAAACAAATCCTTCCATTGACTTCCGTGATGGTGCCAGACGTGGTTGATCGGAGATTTGTGACAAAGTGCAAAGCCCTAATGATGAAGGGACTGTGTCCCTCTTATACACACTATGTATTCCATGTATGTAGACTGAGGCCTGGAGGTGAAAAGGCTTGCCTGAATCTGCCTCTTATCACACCCTAGTGGACGGTGGCCAGAGGTGGAGGGAAGGAGGCCCCTTGGATGGATAGATGGATGGATGGATGGATGGATGGACGAGAAAAGAAAGAGAAAGAAGGTGAAGTGAAAGACAACAGTGTTGGAGTGAGAGGCCTGGAGCTGTGATGAGATTGAATGACGGAGGAGGTAGCTATTTCCATGTGAGGACAGATTAAGTGAGGGGTTAAGTGAAAAGTCTTCACTCTTCATTTACTCCATTCGCCTCTCATCTTATTAAGGCTGCAGATTTATGTGACCGTTTCTCTGTCCCTCCTTTCCTGATGTCCTTTTTCCCTCTCAATTTAATTTAGCTGATGTTGCTCTTGTACCCCTCTTTCTTTGCTTTCCCTCTTTGACCGCCTCCTCCCCACACTGTCCTCAGCAAATTCACTCTCTCCTTACTCCCCATGACCTTTCTCTGCAGATAGGCATTAATCCAGGAGTATAATACTGTACCTGTGAACCACAATTTCACTTGAAATAGTTTTATCGCAGTATGCTATAAGGAAATACTTTGCAAGAGTGTTGGAGGAGTCGCGCTTCACATTCCAAATCTTGCACACCCAAATCTGTAAAAAAAAAAACTTTTAACTTTTAGGTTAAAGTGTAACTTGATGTTTTCAACACATTTTTATAAAAATGTTTTTTTCTTTTATTTTTCAATCTGGTTCAACTGGGAATGGTGACCAGAGTAATGAAAACATTAGTAAGAGAGTACATTGATGGGTCCTCTTCAACTTGGGGCCCCCTGAAAGTTTTTACCTGTTGCCCCCGGGTGTTGCAGTGGTATGCAGATAATGTGCTTAAGTGCATCAGACGGTGTATCTTTCATCTTCGTCAGTGACGGAGATTACGTAGAGTGTTGGAGAGCTGGTACAGGTGATAAGAATCAGGTCGAGGTAATGCAGGTAATCCTCTAACCCACATCCACAAAAAACCCAACACCAGCACCCTTAGCCAAGGCTGAATTTGATACACACCTGATACCCACACATACGCACACACACAGGCAGGTGGGCTCTCACATAAGCACACACAGGAAGACAAGTGGGCACGTACGCATACTCAGATAGGTTGGCAGCGTGAGCTTTATACAGGTTGATATACACGGGTAAAGAAATGTGATGCAGTTGTGTAGAAAAAATAACAATACGAGTCAGAATCTACTTTATTGGCCAAGTATGTTAATATACAAGGACTTCTCAGTGGCTCTCCGAGTACTTACAGTACACACTAAGGACAAAAATACAGAAGGATGCAAAAACATACATATAGCTAAACAAGTAGAAGCAAATTTATTGCAGGTTTAACTGTTGGTGAGAGTAACGGCATGTGGAAAGAAAGTGTTTGGTTTGTTGTGTCTGGTAGGTTTGGCATACAGTGTTCTGTGCCTGGCAGAGGGGAGAAGTTAGAACAGGTTGTGTCCAGGGTGTGAGGGGTCTGCAGTGAAGGCCCTGCCCTTTTCCTGACTCGAGTGGGCAGGTTTATAATAATATTAGTGCTGTCAAACAATTAAAATATTTAATCGCGATTAATCGCATTAATGTCATAGTTAACTCGCAATTAATCACACACTTTTATCTATTCTAAATGTCCCTTGATTTCTTTTTGTCCCATTATTTTTTTCTCATTTGAATGCTCTTATCAACATGGAAAAGTGGATCGGCTTGCTTTGTGCTTTTGTCACCTGGCTTTGATGAGGGGGGGGAGAATTCGCATCAGCTGTGTGCTTGGCCATCAAGTGGTATTTCAGACTGGACGTGCTGCGATGATAGCTCAGTTCACAACGACAAAACACACAGATCACTTTGGTCTTGTCAATGCAACCATTTGGCAACTTTTTAAAAGTAAACTTTCCATTCAGAATCTTATTGGCATCCATTTTTGCGTCTCACGCTCACCATCCACTCAAAACGTAACGTTAGCCTACTACTCTTTGGCCGGCTCGCAAGCCCAAACAAGTGCGTGCCTGTTGTTTTGTTTCCGGTCTAGCTAGATCCGATGTGGTGTTGTAGTTTTTCCAACATTACTAGTTGTTGCAATATGCAGCATGTGAAAAAAACTAAAAAGTTTGCTAGGCCAAAAAGCCTGTAATCTCAAAATTGACGCCGTTAAAATGGGTTTGCGTTAACGCTGTTAATAATGCGTTTAACTGACAGCACTAAATAATATACAGTATAATATTATAATAATCTTTTCTGCTAACCTAACGGTCTATTGCAGCCTCTTTCTGCTAAACCAGCCAGTGATTGATGTGCAGAGGACACCCTTAATAACTGCTGTGTAGAATTGGATCAACACCTCGCGACAGGTTGAACTGACACGGGAAGTACATCCTCTGCAGGGCTTTTTTGTTTGTTTGTTTTTTATGATGGAGATGGTGTTGCAGTCTCACTTCAGGTCCTGAGAGATTGTAGTTCGCAGAAACCTGAAGATTTCCACGGACACAGCAATGAAAAACTGCATTAAAAGTGCACAGACCTGAAGTTGAAGTTGGACTGTCAGTAGCTCTATCAGTGGCAGATTTAGCTGCCACTCACATTTAATCATTTCAATTTAGTTGTTTCCACATGTGTATAAATATACTGACATAAATGGTCAGTATGCACACACATTTACACACAGAGGCCAATGGGCATGTGTGCGCACACACACACACACACACACACACACACACACACACACACACACACACACACACACACACACACACACACACACACACACATATACACACACACACACACACACACACACACACACACACACACACACACACACACACACACACACACACACACACACACACACACACAGAGGTACCACCACACACACCCTGCAGGCTCACCCACATGCTAATCACAGCTGACTGTAACAGAAGTGGAATGTGATGCTGGACTGTAATCAGGATGTCGACCCACATACTGATTACGACGCTGCAGCCGTTTTATACGGTCTATGACTGCAGCTCCAAAAAAACACTGCACCGAGCACTTTTGTTTTTCATTACTTATGCCCTTTTCATCCAGGAATTATTTAGACCTATATAAACATATATATTTTCTGCTGGCTAGTGGCTATGCATTTGAAATATGTTTAGCGTTTAGTTAATTTGTTTTGACTCCCTTCCTTTTGGCTTTTGGTTGCATTCATTATTTGAACCAAGGGACACCGAAAAGTTGAAAGCATTTCTATTTAACCTTGATCCTTGATTTCACCTTTGAGCTTCTCTGCTATTCTCTGCGCAGTTAGCCATTCATCTCTATTTTCACTCACACTTTAATAGATCTCATTTTAAACATACACTAACGTGACAGTTTAATGTATTTTATGTGTTTTCTGCGTCTCACAACACTTTGATTTCCACATCAAAGCCTGTCTGTACCATCTCCGCCTGCATCTGACTGTCAGGAGAAACCTGTTGGTGTGTGTGTGTGTGTGTGTGTGTGTGTGTGTGCGTGTGCGTGTGTTTTCTGCATACAACTGTGTGCATATAGTTAACAGCATCTGTAAATGCATGATTCATAACAAACCCAATGTTAACCACAAAAGGCTTTTATTTAATATGAAGCACAGATGCTGCATTCCAGTCCTTTCCGTAAAGTCAACTCCAGCAGGCTATAGTACACGTGTCCCTTTTCCTTAAAGAGCAGTTCCACTTTATTTGTCCTGTCGACGTGATGGATGGAGGGGTGCGTTGTTTGGTCATGTCTGCGCACACACACACACACACACACACACACACACACACACACACACACACACACACACACACACACACACACACACACACACACACACACACACACACACACACACACACACACACACACACACACGTAGGGGCCTCTCTGTTGTGATGAAGCCCTGTGTTTACAGCATCGTTGACAGATGCACTAGGCTTGATTAAAGACATGGTCTCTCTGTTGTCAGTGTCCATTTTAGTTTATGACCATGTGTATTACGACCAAAGCTGTATCTTCACAGGTGAAATTGTGTGTGTATTTGCATCCGCCTACAGAACTCCGATATCAAGCGTGTGCCAGTTTGCTGGAAATCTGTTTGTGTGTCGGCTCTGTAGCTGGACCGTATACAGTAATTTTCTATAGTGTTACTCAGTTATTTTCTGTGTGAGTGACACTCTTTGTACTGAGTTGGAGCACCTGCCAAGTCAGGAAAAGACATTTTCCGCCATCACTCAACTCCACTTTATCTTCTCCATTTGTAGCATATCGCACACCTTGTTTGTGTTGCGGTTGGTTTCATGTGTGGGCACTTTTCATGTGTGTATTTGGTGGGCGGGAGGCGTGTAGCAGCGTTAGGTTATCTGGTTCATGATGATTAATAATATGAACCTAACACAAAAGAAAGCTGTTTTGTATCTTACAAATTAAGGTCAGCTAATAAAGAACACACTTTTGGTGAGAAAGCATTCACTGTCAGCGTCTAAAGAAGGGTAGCACAATGTTGCGTTTTTCATCATTTGTAACACAACTGAAAAGCCAGGGGATCCACAGTATAACAAATGGCACATTATCCAGCAGTTTGATCAAACTGTTTAACCAACCAAGTAATTCAATAACCAACATCCCCATCCTTGGAGCAGAACTGCTAGTGTGGCTAAACATGGTTAGGAGTCAGTGGTGTAGCAGACATTGTGTATTTGGCTCTGCGACCGCGTGTATGTGTCAGCTCAGGACAGGTATTTCCTATAGCAGTGTGCCAAAAGGGTGAAACCACAGGAAGGATGTAAAAAATGTTGGCTGAATAGCTAAGAAGAGGGAAAGAGGGATTTAAAAAAGAGAATACATGTGGATTATTACATTCATATCCGAAGCAACATGCAGTCAGCGACTAGATCATGGTTTCACATCTTGAACAAATATGCTTTTAGTCTGCAGCTGTCCACTGCATAAATCAAACATATCATCTTTCTGTTGTAATGCACTCTCTTTATGTATACCCGAAGCAGCAAGACGTCATCACGAGAGATGAGAGAGGCGGTTTGATGAGTTTTGGATAATGAAAGCAAGAGAGATGTGAGGTGAAGAAAGGAAAAAGTGGTAGAGAGAAGAGGAACGTGATAGAAAGACAAAACAGCTGTTGCATTGGGTCTATACTTGTCCTTGATGTTCTCTACTAGCCTCGACACATTAAGACTGAAAACCACCTGGAGACCGATGGTCACATTTACTGTAACCAGGCGGAAGTGACTTTGCGTGTTTGTGCGCACATACAGAAGGCATTTATGTGCAAGTTGTCCCAGGTGGATAGGGATGTATAGGCTGTTAACGGTGTTTGTGTGTGTGTTCCTCTTGGTGTGGCTAGAGATGGATGTTGAATCTGAAGTCATTAAAGGACGAACAAGGCTTGGGTTGACAGACTGTGACCACGCGGGTATGCCTGCCACGGTTTATCCTTGGGATTCAGAGACAATTACACAAGAGATAAAGCGCTCTCTCCCTCTCTTTCTTGCACTGTGGTCTGGAAAACATCTGAAAGCCATACACACTGTTACCACACTGCTTAGATGTAATTCAAATTTTTTTTTTGTGTGTTTCTCAAGCAAGTTGAATACTGTGGGTGGAATTAATTCATTGGGTTGAACATCACAAGTAAGTTTCAAGCGACAATTTATAACAATGGTTCCTAAAGTCCTAAACCCAGGCCCAGACTGGCCATTGGGTGTTAAAAATGCAATGAATTGATGCAAAATGTGTGACCGAGCTGTGTGGAGAAAAAGTGGACAGCGCAGGAGAAGCAGAGGACAAGACAAAGAGAAAAGGTGGAGAGGGAGTGCATTGAAATGAGAAACGCCCTGGAGGAAAGACAACAACTATATGAGATGTTTTTTGATGCAGTTTTTTTGTGTGCAGAAATAAAACCATAGAGGTTCTTGGTAAACAAAAAATATTTCAACACAATGGTAACCGTATACATGGTCTGTTGTGAATGTGTGTGGAACCTGGACTCTCTGATTATCTCAGTCCGGCCCTGCCTTGGAGGTTAAAATCCTAAAAAAACTTTTTAAAGCTTTTTATACCAAATTAAATACCATTTTTAAATATATTCAGAATTATAAAAAAAAATCAATATGGTTTAGAAACATAATTCTACTATCTCTGTATAGTAATTGTATAGTAGTCTGTATAATAAATCTGTGAAGGTTCATGCCAATCATCCTATTGTTACAATGCAGTCATTTACTTCCCTTATTCACCAAAAATGGTAGTGCAGTTGCATTTGGAACAAGACTGCTTTCATAACGAAATAAGGAAAGTGTCTAACCTTAGCTCATTGCTGCTGAATTTAATAAAAAAGTATAAACCCTAACCCTAACCCTATTACCACTTCTGTTTTAAATAAAATGCATTTTCATATTAAAGGTGCAGTAAGCGATGCTGCGCGAAGATTGTTTATTTGAACTCAACTGCCAACCAAATACAACCAGAATATCAGAATCTCTTCCCCCCCACTCCAGATTGCCATAAGATGAATACACTGAAATGAAAATATAAAACAAAGCCCTTAAGACCGCATTCAGATACATGAAAGATGTTATCTTGTATCTTGAGGTCCCGGCCACTTACCCCCAATTTCCACCAACTGCGGAACGGCTGTGGATCCGCTCTGGAACGGCGGTGGAGTCAATAGGTTTCCATTAAAGTCAATGTGTGTATTTTCACTAACTGCGGAACGGCTGCATTCCGACTCTGTCCCACCTCCGGCGATCCATAGCCCTCTGGAGCAGATACGCAGAGCTTCTATTTTTGACGGATGCCGGAGAGCTCCGCAGATTGTGCGGTACAGGAAGTTTAGCACAGAAACAAAATAAAACATCCGGTTAATTTTCAAAATAAAATACACCGTGCTCACAGTGGATCATATTTCTCTGCACTACACCCCGAAAACGTCATAATGTGCGTAGACAAGCCTGAAACAAACTGTTGTTGGTTTTGTGGTTCTGTTTATAGAAACTAGATCCTGTTATATTGCGCGATCATACGTGAATTTGTGAGATCTTGTGGGTCCTCGTGACTTCAGCTGTCAGTCATGGTCGCAGCCGTTCCGCAACAAATGCGGACCTGGTGGGCATTGAAAGACGGCGGAGCACGGAGCCGACACGCAGCGGAGTCGATCCGCAGTTGGTGGAAATTGCAGTTTATACCGTTCACTAGAGCCTTCGTCAAGACAGCAGCTGCCAAAGCAACAACACTAATTCTGTCTTACACAATGACAAGTAATCTGCCTGAAGGTTACTGTAATAATTAGTGCAAGACAAGGGATGTACCATTCTGTAACTGCAGTTAAGATCAGCAAAAATAAATCATAGCCCAGTTGTGTTCAAACAGAAGTCTGGGCTTTTATTGCAAGGCTTTTTATTGTATTTTATACAGAGGCCCAGGCAAGCCTTCTCCAGGGCTACAGACTTCAACACTTATCCTTCTTGTCCTTTACCGTTGCTGGCTTACACTGTAGGCCTCCCTGGTTGCAAATTGTATTCAAACTGTGCCTGGTAGTTTCACTAATGAATGCCGACCAATTGTAGGAGAACAATGCAGCAACTTTTCCCACAGAGTAAGAGGTTCCTGCTGAAAAACAATTACAATTCTAAAAGTTATTTATTTCCTTTTAACCTCTTAGCTTCAAAACCTCATGCTGTTGCTGCTAACAATGAACGGTGGTTACTGTTGCAAACTTAACAATAGCACTTAGACCTAATTACTGAGGAAACAGTTTCCCAGGTGGGAGTATAGAATAAAGGAATAATCCCCCTAATTCAGCCCAGAGATAAGGGCATCCGCTAAACAAAGAAGTCATAATAATAATAATAATAATAAGACAATTTCTCTGGGCAAAATCCCGCTAAGCTCCCCAGAATCCGATTACGCTCCATCATAAGAGTTTGTGAAGGTTTATCTGGGGCAAATTCCCTTCCTCCTCATGTCCTCTGGCCAACTCTTTGCCGTACTTTCCTCTGATTGGATCAGCCCACACTCTGGCTGGACGGTGACCTTGCGTGCCATTGCTCAGTTTTGGGACACAAGGTATGAAACCCACAGCAGAGCTTCATTCAGAGTTGAGTCAAAGTAGCAAGTATTCACACACACACACACACACACACACACTCACACTCACACTCACACTCTGCGGTCTTTCAAAGAGCTTAGTAGAACACTTGGGATTAGTTGAGACATGAAGGATTTCTAACCAACAAATAATCCTTTTTATTTTTTTTCCGTGTGGCATGATCCCTCTCTCCTTTCCTTCCTGTCAAAAAGGAAAGGTCCGGAGAGGGAAGGATAGAGTGGGGAAGAAGGGAGGAAAGAGATAAGTAAGACAGGTGTATTAAATATTAAGTTTGAAAGCGCGCTGTTTTTGAAACCTCCACAGAATAAAGCACTCCAACACCTTACTGTATCATTAATATAAAACACTTCCCCCAAAAAGCATTGAAATCACATTTTACTATGCCTCTTTTATTTGCTTGTGGTCTATTGTTAGACTGCATTTAGTATGTTATTGTAGACATTTTCACATTTGATTATCATGTTGGCTGTTATGTGTTCAAGGTACGGTTGCTGTGTCTGAGCGCCACATTTGTGTTTAGTTTGTGTCATCACTGTCAGGTGTGTTTGCTCTGCCAGGTTACTCCGTATGTGTGTGTATGTGTGTGTGTGTGTGTGTGTGTGTGTGTGTGTGTGTTGGTGTGTTCACAGCTGTGTTTGCAGTACCAGGGAAGTGTTGTTTGTGATTTCTACCACGTGGAGGTGAGCCAGCTTGTGGCTTGTGTGCTCTCAGGGCAAAGTAACATCATGCAGTTTGCCACACCTTATTTAATACACAGGCTTGCTCTCCATCAGTAACACAGAATGACTCATGTTCGTATGCCAACCTAACCTTTATTCCCTACCAGCACATACTTCCTTTACCTCAGTAATTGTATGTTTTGCAGGTTTAGCATGGCTCCTAATTCATAACATTACAATGTTTTGATGAGTTAAGATATCAAACTGAAAGTGCTAATTCGGTTGCATAATCCAGTTCATTAAAACCAACCAAACACAAAAAGTAAAAAGTACATAGAGCTTATCAATTCAAGAAGCCATTCCCCCAAAAAGAACAACCGCATCAGTCGTTTCAGGAAGTGCCCCAAAACGACATGTTGACATTCAAGTGACAAAGCCCTTTGATGGCTGTAGTAATTATGGCGGGAACAAAAGTAGTTAAAGCTATAGTGCGCAACTATTTTGTAATAATGAATGTCCGTTACATTCAAGCCATAGCCAAACGAGTTGATGCAAAGCTAATTAAGCCCATCAGCTCAAAAAAAATTCTCTCTGTATTTCTCAGTATGGCTATGTTTACAAAATGGTGTAGTCCGCCGACATCCGTGCGCAGCAGCTCAAGTGATGCGTTTTACGTCACCGCTGAGAAAGAACCAGCACTGTTCAGCTTTGAAGACGAGAGGACATAAAAATTAGAAAAAAAGATTATTACCGCTTCTGAAGAGTCCATGTTTTTTTTTTATCCTCTGTGATCTCCTTGGTTTGACGGGATAAACGCTTCTAATGGAAGAGGGGTGGGGGCGGTCTGTGATCACCGAGGCTTGCGTCACGTGGAATGCGCCGACAGCGTTGTCGTTGTCGTTTCTTATAATTCCTCATGGGGGAGACAGAAACTACGCACTATAGCTTTAAAGGTACCTGCCTCTTGTACCTAAACCTACCCAAAGCATCAACTAAAGTGTTGTCACATCATAAGACTAGGATTGTCAATCTATTAAAATATTTCTTCACGATTAATCGCATGATTGTCCATAGTTAACTCGTGTTTAGAGGGTAACTACCCTTTTTTATTTTAACCTGGGCCCCATTTCCCCATGCATGTGTGTCTAATAGACTGATGTGACCAAAAATCTTTTCATTTGGTCCAGTATTGAGCAAGATCGCAATAACGGGCCGGCGCGAACCGAGCTGCAATTGTAAAGCCTTGCTTTTTGTCCAATAAAAGTTTTATTTTTTTTGTATGGACAGGCTCAGATTGTTACTAAAAGTGTCTGACAACATTATCGATCTCAGGACGTGACTTTTTGTCCGAAGACAGCGGTGTGGAGAGTGAAACGTGAGACGAGAAAAAGGCGTTCAGGTAGTCTGTTGTCACGGAATAGGCTACAGAAATGATAGGCTCATGTTATCTAAAATGTTTTCAGTGTAATTGCTCAATATTGAAATGATTTCAACAATGTGGATGAGGTCGTTATAAATTGGATGGTATTTTTTAAATGGGAGCGGACAAATATGCTTGCTTAAAAAGGATGTGGATGATTAAAATATAATACATGTATTTTATGGCATGTTCAGGGGCTGCACAAACTTTCTGTTTCATTGAGAAACTACAGTATGTCCTATGATTTAAGGAATTGTACACGCAAGATAAGCTGTTATGATCATAGACAAGTACTTTTTCGAGCTGTAATTACAACAATGTACGTAGCTAACTGGCTAGCATTAGCTCCACAGCTACAGTAC
Source organism: Perca fluviatilis (assembly GCF_010015445.1). Classification (NCBI taxonomy): domain Eukaryota; kingdom Metazoa; phylum Chordata; class Actinopteri; order Perciformes; family Percidae; genus Perca; species Perca fluviatilis. The sequence goes on along the minus strand of NC_053116.1, from coordinate 27,120,254 downwards.
ATACAGTTTTGGCTATACAGCAAGCTACAGCACAACCTCAAATGTCAAATTGTTTACAAAAAAGTTTTTAACAAGATTGTGGGATCCAAGTAATGCCGTTTTTGAAATCATATATTTTTTTTATAGTCCCCTCAGTTTCTGAAAACTGCTCAGACAGGTTTTTATAATTTTTTTTTTATAAAGTTTTATTGGAAGGTCATGTTATAATATTTACTTTTTTCACTCTTCTGTCTTCCTCTCTGTCTGTTGAGTCAACATGAGTTTAGTGAACTGCCTGTTATTTAATTCCACCACCCTTTACATGTCCCTCCTTCATGTAAAGGGTCAGATTAGTCATCAAAAGATGAATTAAAGTATATACACAGACCGAACAACACAGTTTCTCAACAATACCCTGAAGTGAAGCACTGTGTTGTCGCACATCAAGGCGGAGGGATGCTGTTCTTAGATAACTAATTCCAGTCCCATAATGCGCTTAATCCCTCCTCTCTGCATCTCAGCATGGATCAGCTCCCTCACACACATTTCCTAAGAGGCTGTCTATCGCCGGATGTCAGTTACCGTGTTGACGGTGTCAGCGCCTGTCAGTCCTCATGCTGACTTGCCCCGGTTAGGTTGCCGCTGTCCCGCCAATCACTGCTGTTTGCTCAGTCATGGGGATCAGACTAAGTATTTACAGGCTCCTCTGGGTCACCAAGAGACCATGACCTTTGACCTTGTGCACCCTAGATGTTTTAAGGGTGTGTTTTTGGATTCCCTTCTGTCTGTTTACCTGTTTGTGTCTGCCTATATCTGTCTGCTGTGTTTCCGAGGAGGTCGGTGCATTTACATAGGTTTTTTTCCACGTAATTATACACTAATTCTCAGAGTCACAACTGCTGAACTTGGCTTTGTTGGCTTCGGAAAGCATTCAAGCGTTCTTGGTAAGAGACTGTATTTTGTGTCTTCACACCTACTGTAACTCAAATGAAATGCGAGAGGTTTATGAACTTGGCAGCGAGATTAAATCCTTTTTTTCCCTTCTAATCCCAACATGTATTTGTAGCTACATGACCTGCTTGTGGTTAACATTACACTTATCAACTTGTCAGTTTTATAACTGGGATTGTTAATATTGTGTGTGTATATCTTTATAAGGTAGGAGCGGATGAGTGTCTGTGTGTGCATATGGGGGGGTGTGTCCCAGGACATAGATTAGATTAGATTCAACTTTATTGTCATTGTGCAGAGTACAAAGACAGCGAAATGCAGTTTGCGTCCAACCAGAAGTGCAAAAAAGTGCAATGTGATATTCAGGTATAGACAGGTGGTGCATAGACAGGACAAGAAATATGTTATAAGAGCAGAATAAATATGGCTATGTAATATGAACAGTGTATGAACAACATGTACAGATATGTGCAATGTAGTAGCAGTGACATTATAATAGTAGTAAGAATAATATAGATATATGCAGTGTATTAGCAGAATATATAATAAGAAAAACAGAATAAATATGGATTTCTGTATGAACCATATAGACAGATATGTATATTATGTACGGCTATGTGCAGTGTGGTAACATAAGAGTAGTAAGAATAAGTGTATGTGCAGGATGAATAGTATGAAGAGCAGTAGAATATGGCTGTGTATAGGTGTAGTATGTACATTTGTAAATAAATCGAACAGTATGGGTGGGATAGGGTAGTGCAAATTGTCCAGGGGGGTGAACAGTCTGTGGTTGGGGTGAGAACAGGGTCTTTGGTGATGCTGCGCGCCTTATACAAGCATCGCTTTCCCTGGATGGCTTCGATGGAAGGGAGTGAGGAACCGGTGATGCGTTTGGGCAGTTTTCACCACCTATCTGGGGAATTTCTTTTCTTCTTTCTTTTTCTTTTTTATGATCTTTCATGCACTCTGGCACCTTATTTACATTCAAGGTACATGCCTTTACAGTGTTTTAGGTTTATGTATACCGTATATGAAAGCAAGGCTAATGCTGTTATTTTTTGCCATGTTTATGACTATTTGTATAGTGTGTGTCTGGACATTGGGTCATACTTTTGCGTATTATGTGTGTGCTTCCCATGCTGTGTCTTGTGTTTACAGAATAAACATGATATCATACCCTGGGGGTGTAGAGGCAGGCCTGTGCAGATCTTTCTTTACTGCCCTGCTCCTCTCTCTGGCCCCTAACCCTTAGCCTTTGACCTTTAACTGCTCACTATAAATGCTGACAGCCAAACAACAGGTTAACCTACAAGTTAGTTAACAGCATGGCAGATTATCTTCAGCATCTTGGTAAACAGGAAAAATAGTTACTTCCCAATTTTAGCACTTCAGTACTGTATAAGAAACTATAGCTAATATATTTTACAACATGTAATATGATGTTTTATGTAGTTCATCAAAATCAACCCACCGTTGACATTTTAGAAATGCATCAGGATCATTTTAGTGTGTTAATTTATAAAATCTGGATGCTGTTTAGGCCACTTTATTTTCAAATCAACATAAACATCTAATATAAGGTTGACACTACAGGATGGATCAGAGAGTCAAATGTTGAGGGTGTCCTCAAATAGATTTTTCCAAATCCTTCCACCTTCCATCGCTTCTCTTTCCTCTTTACGTTGACATCAGCACCTCCCATGTGAAGCGAGTTTCAACCGCGATGCCCGGGGCAAGAATAGCTCACAGGTAACTTCACCCCAGTCATTCCTACACCTTCACCCCTTCCTGTGGGCCAAACAGGTCTCTACCTGTCCAGGTGAGCCAATAGCCCTGTCACTCCTACACCTAACTCCTTCTGGAACTTCATTCTTTATCAATATACTAAAACCCGTAAAGTCAAAACAGTGGAGGTGGGAAATATTGTATAATTTATGAGCAATATTTTAAAATACTGTATATTGTGTGTAATCTGTAAAATTAACCATTTTTATCCTACATAGTAACATACATACTGTATATAGAAAATGGTGACCACAAAAAGGCATGTTATGTTGTTTAGCACCCAAACAAATAGCTTAACACTGAAACACCATTGTTCCCTATATTTGCAAAGTCAATGATTCACCTTTATAGCTGTGAAACAGAGATTACGGTAAATGCAATCTTAGAACCCATCGGCTATAGGTCTGACGACAATTTAGCCTCTGAGGGCAACGGACAATATTTTGTGGGTTCCGGTGTAGGCCAAGACATCCTATTCCGTGTGCCGGTCATTGTTTACAGTCCGTTTAGCAACTTGAGACGCGAGAACGTCTATGACCGGATTGTTTCACAAGTATAAATTATTAAAACAATGTTCTTTTGCTCTTCACAAGGACTATCTACATGCATGCAACCAAACCTGCTCAAATGTGGTTGGTCAATACTACTTTGACTACAAACAGAAACCAGAATGCTTCCAATACCAAAATCTTGTCCCGTTGCCGACAGCTTCTGCATTCATGTGCAGGTATCCGTTTATAGAGATTACGGTACACTTTCACGACTAATAATGAATATTTTTCCAACAGACCATTGTCATTTTATCCCCAGTGATACTGTGTTTACACAGTCTGCATTCATACATCAATTCCATTAAGTTATTACATTTCAAGACCAGAGGCTAAATTAATCTGCTTTTGAAATCCGAGGACCAGCCTAATGTTTGAATTTGCAACCTAAGTTTCCTAATTTCATCAGTGATTGGCATCTGGCCTGAATACAGTGTAAAACGATCTGTTTTCCTTTATCAGTCATGCTGTTGATAGCAGCTTCTGTACAGAGGCATTTCCCCAGATCTTTTGTTTCACAGTGGTTGTAAAAGATTTGTTTGATTGGCATGTGGCCTCAATAAAGTGTAAATGGATCCTTACTCTACTTAAATATCCTGTACTGTTAAGTGTCTGTGACAGAAAAATGTCATAAATCTTTTTTGTTGCTTTCCCTTGTTCTTTTCTTAGTCGCTGTCTTTCACACATGCTCAAACGTCATGCACAGACAGGCAAATCAGTAACGTACTGTAGGGGATCTGTGATAAGGAAAACCCTTTCTGTCCTGATGGATGCTTGTAATGTTGGTTAGTCTACTTGTTGATCTTTGTTGATATTGATATAGCACTAATCTGACATTATTGAAACATAAAAGATTAATGTAGCTCTTTAGAAACCTTAGTTTGCCAGCCATCACATGGACACAAACTTTTACTTTTTACTCACATGCCTCATAGGCTGAAAGTACGCTTGATTTGATTCCCTATCTCTGACATTACAATTGCTTTAGGAAAGGATCTCTTCATGACCAGTATGGACAGAAGGAACAATTACAATGACCGATAAAATGTTCAATGTACAGAGTGTTAATTTTATCTATGAAAAACTCAACAGCCTTTTTTCACAACAAAAACAAGACTAAACCTAAATAAAAAGTAACCATTGAAAAGAAGAACTATGAAAATGTATAAGGCCTACATTTTTCATAATAAATAAAAAATGTTTGAATGCCTTATTTAAAGTCTTATTCAACGACCTGCATGCATCTTTGGAATCCGGTTTCACACATCTCCTGATTAGTAATATGGTATCCTCCGCTGCCTGAAATAGTTCTTGATTTAAATGCTTGACCTGTTGCGCTACGATTAATGAGAAGCATCTTGCATTCAGAAACGTTCGGCCTCTGTCAAAATTGTTATCGGACGTTACCCGTTCTCAAAAGAAACAGATTTTTGGACAAAATAAGTCTACAATCCACTGAGAATTAAACAGGTAAAAAACTGAAACAAACTAAGAAATAATTTAGGCTAGCACACCATTTATAAAAAAAAAGGTACCCTAATGTAACAATTATGAAGTGCTGTGGATGTAACGTTAATTTCAGTTGGCTGTCATGCGTGTTGCTATCATGGATGGTCAACCATTAAAATCTTCCTCTAGATGTTCGCTGAAGAAATGTCACCACAATGTTTAAGCTTCTCCTCTCAAGCTAAATATACGAACAGTATTTTAGTGAACAGGTGAATCCAGCTTCTGAATGACTTGTTGCTCTGTGGTGGAGAACACGGGTAGCTGTGGTCATGCTATGGAAGCAGAAACGACAGAATTTGGAAATGACAACAGGATTTACTGAGCAGAGACAGTCAGGTTTTAAAATAAAACTAAAATTACACAGACAAAAACTAAAATGTCTCCGTTTTTTGTTGAGTCAAACTCATGTGCCTTTTGAGTTGCTGTAGTGTTATTTCCAGTGTGAGAGCCCCCCCTAAAATGTTCTCACCTGCTTACTTACACACACACACAGACTTTAAGTGAATGTACCCGCTCCACCCCTGTTATCAATCAAGTTCAACCTTCTCCATCATAGTAGAGATTTATAGTCCTGTCAGTGGTGGAAGGTTTATGGAGCCTCGGGGGTTCAGCCCAGCTCATTCCATGATGAAATAAGCTGGATGAGTAAGAGGATGTATCTGAATAGGGTCATCGAGAAAACAGGAGGAGGGACACACTACCTCACATGTGTACACAGGTGCTGATATGTGCATATCGTGCATTCACATAAACACACACATACATGCACACATGCAAGTCGCAGCATGTTCAGGTACACATGTAGAGGCATGCATGTTTCTGTGACTGAAATGTTTAATGTGATCATTTGCAATAATATACATTATAACATACGTATACTATACACTGTTTAATGAAAACTGAATTCAGTGAGAATGTATACTAGATAACATCTATAGGTATTTTGGTTGGTGTCCTCTTCAATACAATTATTCACTGCATACTCCTCTTCATACTCTTTTCCAGTCTCTCCCTTAAACTTTGCTTTTTGACCTACTGTCTCCCTGTATCCATCTGTCCTCTGCCTCCATCCCCCCCCCCCACTCTTTACATACATACAGATTGCACGCCATGAAGCTGTGCAGTGTTGTGCTCAATAGCCTTGGGGTATAAAGCAGAGAAAAGCAGAAGAGGTCATACTGTCAAAATTAAATTGGGCCTAAAGGGTGATTTCTTTTTTTGCAGTGTGGATGAATGGAGTGATGTGGCTTCTCGTTGGGCTCTGTGGTTTAAGTGAAAAGTAAAAATCTTCATATAAATGTATCTGTTGCACTGTTTGATGCACAGTGGCACAACTACTTGGAATTTTACTCAGGTTTCAAGGACACATCCTAATACACTTAATGTTTCGTGCAGCCTGGAACCTTGTTCTGTAAGGACTAAACAAAAGAACTACTGCTTATTTAGGATCAGAAGTGATGGCCACTGCGAGTGAATAATGACAGAATGCAATCTAAAAAAACAGTGCAACAAATTCTCAACTTTATGGAGGTTATAATGTTAAATTTTTGTGGAAACTGCTATAGAGAGGTGTTGATTCAACGGTTTGCTTATTAGCGAGGATGTAGTTTGTAGTGCTGTTGAATTGTATTGAGTTATACTGACAGGTATTTCTATTATTTTGTCTACCCCATTCCTATCAACAAAGGTAGGTGAAAGGATAGAAACACCTCTACAGTATGTCTCATTGGCATACTACAGATGAAGAAATGGTCAGTTTTTGGAAGTATCAGGCAGTTTTAGAAATGTATCACAGCTGGTGGTACCATTTACCGAGTTGGAAAGTGGTTCTTTTGTGTTTTATTGCTCAAAATGTTTAAACAACACGTTGCTGTTAGCCGTTTCCGGTATTTTCGTGACAACGAAGAGCAAAGGAAACTGATCAGATAAGTCATGAAATATGATCAAGAAATCAGAATTTAATGGACTCTTCCTTGGCTCATGCTACACCCTTCCACGTTTATTAAAATCGGGCAAAAAGATTTTCTGTCATCCTGCTGACAGACAGGCCAACCAACCAACTAACCAACCAACCAACTGAGCTAAAAAACAGAGCCTCCTTGGCGGAGATAAGAAACCACATTGCATTTCACTACCACACACACACACACACACACACACACACACACACACACACACACACACACACACACACACACACACACACACACACACACACACACACACACACACACACACACACACATGCACACGCACACTTTAAGCTAAGATTGATTTGTGCACAACCTCTTCTTCTGTTGTCTGTGTGCCAACTCCAGCTGCCCCTGTTATACTTAAAACGTATTTATCAACCAGTAAATCACACTGATTTATCTGAAGATACTGTACTGTAGATATAAGGCCGGCTACACACTGGATGCGTGGCGTGTTTTTATTTCGGCTCCCATGTTAACAGGTTAGAGCTTGCACACTGCCTGCGTGACACGCACGTCTCAGGTGTGGCATGAGCCGTGCCGAAAACACGTGCATACTAGAAATAGGACCGACGCCTATTTCATGCGACACGCAAGCGTGTTGGAAGCGTGTCCATTCAAAATAGAATAGGAAAAGATGTTTATATGTCATTTTGACACAAATACATTTAATAAATGACATTTTGATGTTTGAAAGTCTCTAGGTTTTGACATAAATGCAGATATAAAGGTAATTTAAAAAATAATAATAAATAATTATCGATTTTCTAATATTGCACCTGACAATACAGAACAAAATATTCTGTAGCCTATTTTGCCGTCAATACTGCTGATGTTGTCTTTGCTGTAATCAAATCAGTATATATTTATGTTTAACATGAAGTATACTACTGCTTGAGTGCAGTTTATCAATGGGAAACATACATGTGTACAGACAAGGCTAGCAGCAGCAGTGCCGCGTCAGACACGTTTCTGGTGTGCAAAGACAGAAAACGCCACGCAGCCGCCACGCAACTGACATGCAACAGAAACGCCACGCTCATGCCACGCATCCAGTGTGTAGCCGGCCTAATTTGGTTAAATCAAATCCTTCTGTGCTGCATCTTCCCAAGCTGCTGCATACAGTAAATTGTCAGAGTCACACAGAAATATATGCTTGACATGAATCTTGATATAAAGTGCTTCCTGACACTTGTTTACACTGGAGGGCTGTCCACTCCATCCCAATCAAGGTAGGTGTGTGTGTGTGTGTGTGTGTGTGTGTGTGTCTGTGTGAGAGTGAGAGTGAGAGAAAGTGCTGACTCTGTAGAGCCTGACCTGTATTTAAACTCTTATGGAGTGATAACATTGTGAGTGATAACCTATGGAGTGATAACATTTTCACTCAACACTCAACATGCCACAGTGGGTGTGTGGTTTTTGCTTGGGATATCATGATTTCATTCAAAATGATGACATATACATTTCCAGATTATTCCCAACTCTTTCTTTCTTGGTTTTCTCTCTCATACAGTACATAATGTAAAAGTTGGTAGCTGGGACCCCTGATATGCCAATGCAGTGGTCTTATTGAAGTGAATGAGAAGGCTTTGATGCAATGCTATTGTTGGCCTGAACACGGCCTTAAGCTACCCCCTTTCCTGGTCTATATCTTCATTTAGTCTTGCATTGCCAGACCTACTGTATCTGTATAGCACTGTGGAGTAAAGTCTGTAAAAGCTACACCACACATACATTATACATACCCATATCTATCTTACCCTGTCTTTCGAAAATCCTTGAAAGCTTGGTCAATAAACAGATTACCAACCATCTTGAATTCCACCGTATCCTTTCCGCTACACAATCTGGCTTCCGTGCTGGTCATGGCTGTACCACAACCACCCTCAAGGTCATAAATGACATCACAAGCCACCATTGACAAAAAGCATTACTGTGCAGCCGTCTACAATGATCTGTCCAAGGCCTTTGACTCTGTTAACCATTGTATTCTTATTGACAGACTCTACAACATTGGGTTCTCTCACGACTGCCTCGTGTGGTTAAACAAATATGTTTCCGATAGGGTCTAGTGCGTTAAATCTGAGGGCCTGTTGTCTGGACCTATGGGTGTCTCTATGGGGGTGCCACAAGGTTCGATTCTCGGTCCGACTCTTTTGTCCATATACATTAATGACGTGGCTCTTATTGTTAGGAACTCTCAAACCCACCTTTATACAGATGACACCATCCTGTCCACATCCGGCCCCTCATTGGATACTGTGCTATCAAACCTACAGGAGAGGTTCAATGCCATTCAGCACTCCTTCCGAAACCTCCAATTATTAGTAAACTCTAGCAAAACCAAGTTCATGCTTTTCAATCGTTCGCTGCCCATCCCTGCCTATCCAATTAGCATTACCACTCTCGATGGGTTGGAATTAGAAAATGTGGCGGTGTACAAATACTTAGGTGTCTGGTTAGACAGTTCCCTCTCCTTCCAGCAACACAAACCACATTCAATCTAAAGTTAAGTCCAGGATCGGTTTCCTATTCCGCAACAGGGCCTCCTTCACTCACGCTGCCAAACTCGCTTTGGTGAAAATGACAATTTTACCAATTCTAGATTTCAGTGTCGTCATATACAGAACTGCCTCAAACTCTCTCCTTAAAAACTGGATGTTGTCTACCACAGTGCCATACGTTTTGTGACCAGAGCCCCTTATAACATCCACCACTGCAACCTCTATGCATTAGTTGGCTGGCCCTCGTTACACACCCGATGCCTAACTCACTGGTATCAACTCATTTACAAATCCTTTCTAGGCAAAGCCCCGCTGTACTTACGCTCACTGGCACGCCCGCCGATAGGGGGGGACAAACGGGTCTGTTGTCCCGGCCAAGATAGGGGGGGCCCAGAACTGGGGCCCAGAACTGGGGGCCCAGAACTGGGGGCCCAAGAACTGGGGCCCAGAACTGGGCCCTCATTAAATTATGGAATAATTGAAAAACATTTTTTAAATAGGCCTATTTGTGGAAAAAATATGTAATATTTGAGTTACATAAAAGCTTTTTATTTGTTTTCTTCCTAATTGTCCTTGAAATAGTGGTCAAGAACCCCCAACCCCAACACAAAAATGGTTTGGCCACTTATCAAAAGTTGATGTTGTTTTCAGTAGATTTGAAGTTCAGTACAAAATGTCGGTCAGCACAAGTCCGGTGCTCAGAAAAGGAAGGAAGAGAAGAAGAAAATAGAGGCCTTGGAGATTTTCTAAACAAATATTTAAAAAAAGGTGGTGACGGGAAGCTGGAACTGTCAACAGAGCAAGGTAAGAAACAGCGCCAAAGCGTTCGAGCCATGTAACGTAACTTAACAGGCCAGCTCTCATGTTAACGTCCATTAGCTTGTATAAAAGCCTGAGACAACACGTTCTCTTTTACAGAAAGGGGCCCCGCGAGGGAGGGGGGGGGGGGGGGGGGGGAGGGGGGGCGGTGGGGGGGGAGGGGGGGGGGGGGCCCCCCCCTCCGGGGGGGGGGAAAAAGATTGAGAGAGAGAGAGAGAGAGAGAGAGAGAGAGAGAGAGAGAGAGAGAGAAAGATGCAGGAGGGGCCCGCTGCCCTGTCGGAGAGTCTGAGCAGGATGGATCAGAGACTGATCACATTAATTTCAGTGAGAGATGTGGAGGAGAGGAGAGGAAGATCAGATTAGAGGAAGATCAGAGGAGAGGAAGAGCATAGGAGAGGAGCAGGAGAGGAAGAGGATAGGAGAGGACCAGGAGAGGAAGAGCAGAGGAGAGGTACAGGAGATGAACAGGAGAGGAGAGGAACAGGAGAGGAAGAGCAGGGGAGAGGAAGAGCAAGGAAAAAGGAGAGATCTGGGCGCGGGGGGCCATCTAAGCTTATCTCGTCCCGGGCCCAGGCAAGACTGTCAGCTGGCCTGCTCACTGGTTACTATAGCTTTACCCACCTGTAGCCTGTGCTCAAGCAGTTACATCTCCTTGGTCACCCCAAAAGCCCACACCTCCTTTGGCTGCCACTCCTTCCAATTCTCAGCTGCAAACGACTGGAATGAACTACAAAACCCCCTGAAACTCAAAACCCTTATCCCACGAACTGCCTTCAAAGCACGTCTGTCTGTGCTCCTGTCCGATCACTGTACTTGCTAATTGTTCCCCTTCTTTCATCCACTGTTTTTGCACACCCTTACCCCATTATCTCTGTCATGCCCAGAGCTGTATAGTAATGAAGTAGAACTACTTCACTACTCTACTTAAGTACTAAAAGGCTGTATCTGTACTCTACTGGAGTATTATTTTTTTTCTCCTACTTCCACTTTTACTTCAGTACATATTTTCGATGAATGAAATACTTTTTCTCCGATAGATTTTTTATGTTCTCATATTACCTACTGTTGTGAATTCCTCACGCTACAGACACTGTGTAGGTTACAGTGTGTGTACGTAACGTACACACACTGTAATTACATAATTTACGTAAGAAATCCCTGAGATGGCGTCGTGTTTCTTTTCATTATGGTTGCCCGTTCAGAAGTCAGTACTTTCAGTACTTGAGTAATAGATTTTAAAATAAACTACTTGCAATACTTAAGTACAAAAAATGTTGAATACTTTAGTACTTCTACTTAAGTGTGGTGCTTAAAGAGCACTTCTACTTCTACTCAAGTCACTTTTTTGATAGAGCACTTGTACTTTTACTCAAGTATGGGTCTCTAGTACTTTATACACGTCTGGTCATGCCCCATTGCATAGTTGCACAGACGCACATCTTCACCTGCATTGGTATCATATCTGTTTACGCTAATTTGCACTATTCACCTGCCCTAGTATGCTCAACCGTTATTTCTCCCCACCTTTGTTGTCACACACTTTTTGCACATCTACTGATCTACTTCGCTGTCTAGACCACATTCTGCACTAACTGTATATTAACTCTTCACTACATTTCAGCATTTATATAGTCAGTCTATTCTTGTATACTGTGTTATTACTGAGCTTCATCACTACCTAGACCACACTTTGCACTAACTGTACATTAACTCTTTACTACATCTCAGCATTTATATAGACTGTCTATTTATTCATGCATATTATATTATTACTGATCTACATCACTACCTAGACCACCATTTACACTGTGTATTGTCTCTTCTCTAGATTCAGCATTTATATTACTGCTTACTGTGTTATTACTGATCTACCTCACTTAATAGACCGCAACCTGCACTAACTCTATATTGACTCCTCACTACACTTTAGCATTTATCTATACTGTCTATTCATATATATTGTGTTATAACTGATTCTACTTCACTAACCAGACCACTAGACTGTTTATTGACTCATTACACCATCAACTCTTTACACCATCTCAGCAGTGATATTTACTCTCTGTTCATGTATTGAGTATCAGTTGACTTAATCTACACTTTATGTAGCATATTGTATTCTGTTTTCTTGTACTGTATTGAATGTGAAACTATATGTTGTCTTGCAAGCCTATGCTTTTCTTGGCCAGGTCGCCATTGCAAATGAGAACATGTTCTCAACGGCCTACCTGGTTAAATAAAGGTTAAATAAAATAAAAGAAATAAACGGTGTCAGTGACGGTGTCACTGCAAAATGGTCTCGGGAAGGAACGTGTTTTGGTGAAATATTTACACCCCGCAAAAGAAAACGCCACATACAATATTAAATTAAGTTAACTGTTCACACAATACAGTAACGTGAGCTATTTAAATTAGCTGGATACATGGTTAAACATATTTTGCTCTTACCAGTGCATCGCCGTGTGTACTTCGTCCATAGAAATCCCCACCAATCAGTTTCCAAAACGTCCCAGTTAGGCTAATTCACGATATTGGAGGGAATGATAATTTCTGTATTTTATGATTACAGTGTCATTTTTGCAAGGATCTGTACCAAACAAAGATTTTTTTCTGTAGGATTTGTAGGCCGGTACATCTCTGCAGCAGCACAATACTTAATTCAGAATGGTTTGGCACATATTTTGCCTTGGACCAAATATTGCCGCTCACTGTTTGTTCGTGGAGTTTTGGATATTGCACTAGTCCATATTGTGATTTTGATAAAATTGCAATTCATTGTGCAGCCCTTCTCCTAACTGACCACAATTTCTTGATCCTACTTTGTAAGAGTGTTTTATCAAACTTTCTCAAGGTAAGGAATTGCTTCTATATATATTATATTTTAGGAGAGCTCCAGAGGTGTCTTCATTTGTTAGGGGTTGCCAGGAGATGGAGTTCAGGTAGAGATATTCTGTTGAAGAGATGAGAGATGTTTTGGGAACGCTTATTAAAATCGAAATTTAATTCATAAAGGAAATGTCAACACTAAATCACACTATAAAAACACTATAATAAAGCTAGTTTGTTATCTGGTTTTTATTCTTCACTAACACACATGAATGCAAGCAGGTGTAGCTTTTACTAATGTGATATATTATGAGTCGTTTGTGGTTCACTGCTCTCTCTTGCTCACACGCACACGCACACGCACACGCAAACACACACACACACACACACACACACACACACACACACACACACACACACACACACACACACACACACACACACACACACCATGTGCACCATGAATAGGAAGTTTCTTTTCACAAACAACAAAAAGAAAGAAAATTACTGCTGTTTGTTTAGAAAGGAAACGAAGCAGAGCAGAACAGCCGGCTGAATAGCAAACCAGAAAAGAGAGAGTGGAGAGGTGAAAGCCGCGGCAGAGAGGAGGAAAACAGTGTGTGATAAAGGAGAGGCAGGAGGTTGTGTGTTTTAGGGGTGAGAGCAGGAACTCAGGGTCAGAACTCCCCCAAGTAGCTCCACAACAGACAGGGGGGGTTACAGACCACACAGACTACAATAGAGCCTGACAAATCACATATAGAAATGGTTTCCGATTTGAAAAATTGGTTGGCTTTTTGGCTGTCTGGTATGTAATGTTTTCACTTCTGAGGTTGTCTGAGTGGGAAGATAATTCAAAGACTTCTCCAGAACCATTTAGCCTACAGTAGAGGGGACATAAGGTCAAAACATCCTTCATCGCTTGAGTCTAAATAACTTCTTTCTTTTCTCTCTCGCAGGGAGAGAAATTGCTCCACAGGAGATACTGAAATAACTTAAAATTGTCTGATTGGAAGGGATTCAACAATAAAATAAAGGCTTGAAGAAGAACATTCAGTGTTTTCTGTGGAGCTTTGGTGAATTTAGCTGGAGTCTATCTTAGAATCGTCCGCAACTGTTTGTCCACATCTTGGAAAGAAATGAGATTAGATGTTAAAGGTGCTCTAAGTAATGTGACGCGTTTTTTAGGCTACAATTTTTTTTGTCACATACAGCAAACATCTCCTCACTATCCGCTAGCTGCCGGTTCCCTGAACACACTGTAAAAAAACGCGGTCTCTGAAGACAGCCCAGGCTCCACAAACTGCAACAAAAACAAACCGCGCCAACCTGCACAACGAACCATAACAAACAGTGTTCCAGCCAATAACCAACAAGAAGGAGTTGGTTGGCTGCACAGGCAGCTAGCAGATAGTGAGGAGATATTTGCTGTATGTGACGAAAAATGTTGTAGCCTAAAAACGCGTCACATCACTTGGAGCACCTTTAACATTAAGACTGAGGAGGTTATTATAGCAACTCTGTTGTGCGATCTATATTTAATAAAGTGAAGTAAATTAAGTAAAAGGTAAACAAGGGGGTGTCAAGCAATTTTTTTCTCAACCTGGTTGACAAACATAGTGACTTTTTTGCCAGAGTGCTAAAGCTACCAAATTAAAGAATAAAAAGATCATCTTCATATTCACTTAATTTCAGGATTGACAGTATTTTTATAAGCTTTTCAGCCAGTTACATGTTGAATTGTAACACCATCCTCAATGTCTGTGCAATTTGGAGATGAGTTTTTTGAAAACCCTAAATTTCATATTTGAGTTTTAACAAGCTGTTAATAGTGTTTGGAAGTATTTACTGACCGTCAACAACTAGGCAAAACCTGCAATAACTGATTTTTTGGCTACATTGGGTGGCAGTGGAAACAAGCTGTGAGCAGAATGTGAACCAAAACGTCACTTGAATACAAGACATAGTGAACACATATATTACACTGGACGTGTAAACTAAAACCTTGACTGGATGGATGAATGGATGGAGAAAGACAATCACTTGAAGAGAAAGTAACATCAATCACTTTAGAATCAGATGGTGTCTTCATCATGGATGTTAACTATCCATTAGTAAATTCTTGCCTTTCTACTCAAAGACAACACACCATTTAGTACTTTCTCTGCTTCAGACACAACAATGTGTGTGTGTGGTCAGGTGGGCTGAATTTCTACACCTGCACAGCTCAATTCTTTTAGACTGCGATGGGCTGTTAACACTGAATGACGTGTGTGTGTGTGTGTTGTACACGCCTGCTCATGCATGTATATGTCTCTGTATCAGCGCTCTCATAGCACTAATGTGTCTCTGTTCACATTAGGTGGATAGGAGTTACAGCCCCAGTATAGGCTAACTGCTGCAAAACAAAATAGTTAAGAATGTGAATATAATATTCTCATTTTGCCTTTACTTTTCTGCATTTACACAAGTGGTTACACAGTTAGTGATAATTAGTTCAGTTGTAAAGCCACAGTGAAAACAAAGCCTTTAATTGCCTTTTTTAAAATTTTTATTGAAGATTGAATATTATTTTGTTATAAATATCTGTAAATAGTTGCCAAGCTTCAAATGCATCTGAATTTCATGCATGAGAGGGGAGATTTTCAGAATTGTCTGCTATCTGTGTTCTTGTCTGGCAATAGAGTTTTGGTGTGTCTTAAATCGCACACTAATGTACTTACACTAGCTATTGTGAGTACATAGTGCGTTCACATTGTCCAAGTGTGGTCAAAGGCAGTGCACTACGAATACCCGAATGGTGCACTCATAACGGTCAAAATGTCAGCTATGTCCCAATTCAGGGGCTGCAGCCTTCGGAGGCTGCATTCTTGGACCGATTGCGTCACACTGGCGCGACAAAGGCTGTCCCATTTCATTTAATTTCGAAGGCCACTTCAAATGCGGTCCACAAATGTGGCCTCCTTTTTACAGAATTCGGAGGACCGAACTGTTGTATCCTTCGCAGCCCCAGGATTCCCAGCATTCATTTCGGCAGAAGCACAGGCCAACACAAACGCTAACAACCAATATTTCCTTTTTTTAATTACAATTTTGGTCTGCTATTTCATTATTAAATTCACTTCTGAGAATGTTTTTAGACGAGAAATTAACTGTGTGGATGTCAAAAAATAGGCAGTGTTGTGAAAATGTATGGCAAATAAAAAAATTGCTAAAAATTTGCTTCAGAGTGTAGAAGCTCCATAAACTGCCTTACGCCAGCTAGCTCTGCGGAAGTGGCTAGATATCTGGCCGGCCAGTCGTGCTCAAAGACCCCGCTGTGAGCTGACTGGAGCTCTGGGTCTCAGAGACCAGAGGCGTTCACATGTAAGCTACATGAGGGTTTATTATTATTTTTATTCCTCTCTCTTTGAAACACTTGGTCCAATTGGTAAAATACAAAGAACAACTTCTGGCTCTATTTCGGTGCTGTAGTAAACGTTTTGATCACTTATCAGCTACAGCTGTCAAGGTTGCTAGGCGACAGGAGCGGCACCTCGACGCAAACAGAAAATGCTCTGCAGACCAGACCGTCTCATTTCGGAGACCACTCGGTTCAGCCTTCGTGGGCTTCGAAGGCTGCGGCCTCCGTAGGCAGCAGCCCCTGAACTGGGACATAGCTGAAGTGTACAAAGTGTACTGCCTGTTAGTGGAAGTGCGCGGTTTGAGACACACTACTTGTTTCAGAACAGTAACATGATTTTGGGGCGCTAGTGGACAAAATCAAAGGGTGTATCTTTAGAGAGCCCAAGACTCGCGGACTTTAACTAATGTTGTTACCCTTCAATCATTAAGGCCAGACATATCTGGTCAATTTTGAAATTTTGGACTATTTTGTTTCCATAACATCTTCTTCTTTCAGACAAGTGGAAAGAAAACAACCAAAATACACACGTTTGTAGATTTCTCCTTAGAGTAAAGGCTATAAGTAGCTATAGAATGCTAAGGATTTGATATTGTGACTGTAAATGGTTTCCAATAGAAATTTATGGAATTTTACAACACATATCTTGGCCTTATCTAAACCAGAAATCACCCCTTCAGTACTCCAAACTTTCCAGTTTCGTTCCTATCTATACTGAAGGTTTTTACAGAGGGGTTTGTCATTCATAGCCTGATTTATACAACATTTATACATACAAACATGGCGAAAATTGATTTTTTTCTTTGTATGTCTCTTGACAGTATTTTCTTATTTATGGAGTGATATAAAAAAATATCCCAAATTCCATCTGTAAAACCCTTTTTTTTTTTTAAAACAGAGCCTTAAAGACATGCATTTATTAAAAGATTAAAAACATGGTTAGTCAAGCATGTATTAGTTTCTCCCGTGTATTAATGTAATGTAATCATTAATTTATGTCTGCTCTACATGCAGCGCAAATATAGCCGTGGCCTTGGATGTGGAGGAGGTGGAGAGATGGAGAAATGTGCATCATTGAAAGTTCAGCAGGTTACAGTCTGAACGATGGATAGAATCGAACGTAGAAATGAAAATGGGTTTTTCAAGGACGCTAATCTGTACAGCTGGAGGATAGACTGATGTGGGGGTTGAAGGAGTAAAAGTGAGGTTAGAGGTGTAATGAACAAGCGATCTAGCAGAAGAGAGGAAAGTGAAAAAAGTAAATTGTGAAATGGGGTGAGGACGATACAGTGAGGAAGTCACCCTCATGGCAGAAGAGAAAGGCAAAGGGATTAAGGGGTGAAGAATGATACAATAGGAACACACACACACACACACACACACACACACACACACACACACACACACACACACACACACACACACACACACACACACACACACACACACACACACACACTGAAGTCTAGACAGGGTGATCTGTTTGTGAGATAGCTTGTATGTCAGTTTTGCCAAAGATCGTTGTTCAGTTGTCTGAATGCATGCATGAATGAACTTGTGTGGCATAAAATATTCAGTCTACATGGTTAAGTCTGTCTACATGCATGTGTGCACTCAAGTCTGTGTGCAAGCTTTTATATAAACACAAAACACAGCAATGTGTTTAAGAGATTTTCTAATATCAAGACATGTTTGTTTTTTATTGTCCAGTGTTGAAAAAAAATCATTTTTGTTTTCAGTCAGATAAAGCTCCATGCTGGTAGCCCATTATTGCAACATGGCATCATGACTTTGCGTAAACATACACGCCACTTTCCTAAAGTCAAATGGCGTGTTATCTGTACGCATTTTGAGCTTTCCACGTGAATGTCTATGCTGTATACAGCAGATATAAACATCGTATAAACGGCATCATGAGAACGTGCTGTACTATCGCGAGAGCAACGTCACACGTGTTTAAAAAAAAAAGAAGAAAAAAAAAGAAAAGGAAATGAACCTTGGGAAAGGCTTTAGTAACACAAAAAAAAAACATGACGGTGACCAACGTCACACGCTTAGGACACAATAAACAGTTGGGTTTAGAAAAGAAACATTTGGGGAAGGCTTTAAAAAAAAAAAAAAGAACAAAAAAAAAAAAACTGACAAACGCCACACGTGGGACGCAATCCTGGCTCTCCTGGGTGAAAGTCCTGTGTTTTACCCATCCGCCACCCCAACCAATCTCCCTCTGCAGACTTGCGTCTTTTCATACTACTCGCTACGGCAAGTCTATACAGCCTGTTAGAGCACTTCATTTGTACTCATAGAACTAAGTTTACAATGCATCATTTTTGGTAATCAAACAGCAAAGAAATCTCCTATATCTCATTCTTTTTATCTTAACTTTGTTTCAACACTGTATATTTCAACATCTGGGAGACAAAAACGGACACAAAAGTGAAAATGTCCCCTCAGTCTTCTGAATAATATATACATCAGGGAAATCGTTTTCCTCTTGGAGTGTGTAATGTACATTATGTTCATGTATTTTATATGTATACATGTGTGTGTACTGCAGTGGCCATAGGCTTGTGGAAATTAAATATCTGTTTTTTTGTCCTGATCTGGGAGCTAAGTGTCCGATCTTACTGTTGGGCCCTAAAAGTTCCTGGCAAAGTGTTTTTACCCTAAGAGCTTTTCACAAAACAGCTGAGAGCAACTTTTACTGAGGGAACTCCTGGGCTAAGGAGAAGGGGCGGGGCTGCCCTAGTTGCTATGGATCTGTTAGGTTTCTGAATTAATTTATTCACTTTTGAAATGAAATACTCATCAATACATTAGCGTGAAAAAAAAAACTATAGATGGGATTAGATGAAATTAGAAAAAATTAAATATATAAAAGAAAACTAAATCAAATACATGAAATTGAATTTGAATTAAGTTCAGATTTTTCTAGTAGATAAGTAGATAAATAAGATCAATTAAACTAAATTTAAACCTAAATCAAATGTAATCCAGTTAAAACAAATTGTAATTAAAAAGAAAGTTAGAATTAAATTTCCTTTAAAAAAAAACTAATAAATATTAACTTAATTTTGAAAAAGAAATTGAACCAAATTAAATAAAAAAAAGACCTATATATAATCTCAAATATTTTATAAATTGTAGAACAAATTTCATATATCAGAAATGCTTTTTAAAGTTCATTATTGTTGTATTTTTCCTAAACACTGATGCAATGAGACAAATGACCTGCAGCATTTGATTGGTTGTAAGCCGTTTTAGTGACTTGGACTAGGACTGCCTCTTACCTCTCTAGGACCTACTTTTTGTGCTTAAATGATTTGTGAATTACTATTTGACCAAAACTTTGGGTGTTTCTCCTAACTCAACCAGTTAAGAGCTACTTTTAGCCACAGGGTGTTACGGCCATATACAGTACAGATGACTCACATGCTGTTCACAGTCACGTGTCACTGGTCAAACAGGAAGATGATTTTGGGGGGACAGAATGGTATAAAAGGAACATTGGGGAATTTCACAGACAGAGAAAAAGGGCTGGTGAATTTTTGCCGTTATTGTTAATGGATGGAGCAGGCAGACATGTGCTTTAGCCGTGGGGGGGGGTCACAGAGCAGGTTAAATGTTAAAACACAGAGATGCTGCCAGCTGGTAACCTGCCTTGTAACAAACGAGGGGTAGAAATGAAGAAAAACGTGGAGGAGAGAAAAGGAGTGTGACCTAATGTCTGTATTTTTCTTCTCATTGTTTTAACAAGTTAACCATGAAAACAGTGTGATGCATTGAGTCAGATGACAAAAGAGAGGATGTCATGTGGAAAGTTGACTAAGAGGAGCCGGATAAAGTAAAGAGAAAGAAAAACATACAGGGGAGAATAGGACATGGGACAGAAGAAAAATAAGGAGACAGTCTGAAAGCTGATTCATATTCCAGTAGTAGTGAGGAATGGTGGCCAGTATGCAGTTTCTGGGAAATTCCAGTTCCGCTTCCACTACCGTGGTATTTTGTCGTTGTACGATCTGCACACAGGTTATTTACTGTACTCGCTAACGACTAATGACATGAATGACTGCTGTGCCTCTAGCAAAAACGCACTTTGCCCTGAGGCAAGGAGCACTGAGGGCAAAGTTCATATGAAAGAACTGTGACGATGTGGACAATCCCATCCGACAACTTGTGTATGTGATGTAAAGCCAATATGTAAATAAAGCAAATTCATTTTCTGCTAATATAATGCTACTGTACGTTCAGATGTAGCCTCTGAACTCATCGGTTTGGTTTGTGAGCCTAAACAGCAACAGCCATGGAAGCCAGCAGTAAACAGCATTTGGATTCACAGCACGATTGATCCTCCCACAAGCGGCCAATTGTGGTAAGCGGCGCCTGGCGGCCTCACCGTGTTCCATCTGGCTTTACTCTTAAGAAGGAAAGAGGGAGAAACAAGCGGAAAGAGTGACATAAACCGAAAGGACAGAAGCAGAGAAAAAAAACAACAAGGAATGAGCTTAACAGGTTTAAAATAAAGATCCAAGAAAAGCATAAAGATGGAATACACCCCCTACGTCCGAAAGAAGATGTGCAGCCCCAAATATGCAGATATGAGATTTTACAACTTGGTTCAAGGATGTGATACGTTTTTATTTATTTAAATAAAAGCATGTCACTTGTGATTGATGCCTTTAGACTTTAATGTCCCCATAAAGGGCAATCTGTGGTACAGCACAATAAACAGAACAGAACAACAGAGTCTGAAACAAAAGTCCATGATCATGATCTACCAATAAATAAGATGTATTTTACATGTTAAAATCATGTCATTTTGACCAAACGAGGTTGGCAATAAGAAAGACAGACCGAAGACAGAAGGCGTGTCAAACTTAGATTAATGTAGCGTTTTCTTGGAAAGCTTGGTGAATTAAACCACATGGATGAAAAATAGGAGGTTTGGTTGAATCTGCTGACTATGGACACATTCTAGATATCCAACTAAAAACTACTGGAGCATGTAACCGCACCATACTGCAACAGATTAGGGTGAGAGTTACGGTCATCTCACAGTGTCAGGTATTCTACAAGGCCACCCGAACAGACCAGCATGTATTTAATGTACATCTGTCAGTGTCAGTGGGAGACGGGTAGCGACAGTAGGAAGATTTCTTGTATGTGCAGATTTATAGCACATGGTACACTCTGTTAAACTTTACAGTACTGTTCCAGTGTATTCTTTGCTTATCAGGATTTTAATAAATACTTGATGTCGAGCTTTCTGGAATATATTCTTTAAATTACGACGAAGAGAATCCCTTTTTTTATTTTTGCCACACAGTACATTATTGTCATTTGTATGCTTCATTAGCGTGACACGAGTATCTGCAAGGCTGGATGCAGAACAGTAGCAACGTCTATTTCAATGTTACTAATCTACACACTTTTGGGTTTTTATTATGAGTAACCTAGTCTATAGCCACGACGTAGCCACACGGATTTCACTCTTTTCGGCCGGATGTCCGTTACCTTGGGCTTTCTTTGTGTAGGAATTTTAATCTCCGGTGGATTTATGAGGACTATGATTAACTGCTCCTCAGATCTCTGCAGGGTAAATCCAGACAGTTAGCTAGACTATCTGTCCAATCTGAGTTTTCTGTTGCATGACTAAAACAACTTTTGAACGTACACATGTTCCACCAAAACAAGTTCCTTCCATTTTGCAGCGGCACCATTGCTCTGCCCTGTGCTTAGCGCCGCCCATGACGATTGTGATTGGTTTAAAGACATGCCAATAAACCAGAGCACGTTTTTCTCCCATCCTGGAAGACTGTGTGGACTAGCCAGACCCTCCTCTGCACCGCTGTGGAGGAGGGTCTGGCTAGTCCACACACATGAATGAAAGTGAATATTCCACTAATATTCCCGTTTACATGTAGCCGTGCAAAATACAATTTTTTTCAAAGTTTAACAGAGGATTTGTTGGACCTTGCGGACACAGCTTCCCTCTTTCATTCCTTCAACCAGCTTCTTGAAAAGGTCGGCGTAGCGATGTGTGCGCAAATCCAAAAACCGGTTGATATCCAAGTCTTTGATAATGTTTAAAAGTAGCTGTGTTTCTCCTTCTTATCGGGTCTGCAGCCTTGCACACTGTTGGCCGGTTGGTTTGTGTACAGAAACCATAGCAATGCACAGAGCTGACCATAAGCCTGCGGTTAAAAACCCTGATTGAGACGCATATTCCGAATGCGCTGTATACATGTCCAAAGAATGCTTCTAAAACCTGAATAATACCAGAATATCCCACATTTCTTTATCGGAAAATGCTATATTTGGAAAAAGGCCTTATTCAGAATATCCAACCGGAATATGCTGTTTACATGACCTGAATCACATTTGGAATATTGTCATATTCAGAATAATAGTGGAATATTGGTGTGCATGTAAACATACTCAGTGTTGCTTATGTGGTTGGTTAATTTCTGCAATGTTTCTGATTGGAGACCGATTATTTACCTCTGATTACCCAATGTTTGTTCCTGTGATTATGTATTATTTTTAATTCATCCTTAAATTAATCTTTGGGGGAAAATACCATTACCGTAGGGGGATTCTTCCACTTTAGCCCTATAGTGTAGTTCTCAAGAGAGCAAGTCGGCAGCATGCTGTACAAACACACACAGGTTAACATGAGGAGGGATATGTTGAAAAAAAAAAAAACTTTGCTCCAGTCGCCCATAAAACATTTTTTTTCTTGGCAAGGATGAATGTTTCAACAGCATGGCTCTTTAATATAATAATAAATGATTAATAATATCTACATTTTCAGACACAGCATGAAACTGTTAGCCTGGGCAGTGTTAGTGCCATGCTCTTACATGCTGAACTACACGAGTTCTGAAATAAGTCCTTGAGATTTGAATTCAATATTAATGAATATTTCAATTTCTTATTTCCAAATCAAATTAATTCAGTGTTTGGACGATGCTGTACAGCACTGCAATAAGGATGGAAATGGGTAAGTCAGAGGCTTTGGAAGTTATTTCCAGAACTCCAACAGTGTAAACCAGCGAACAGATCCCCTCTGGAAGAGATTAGGAACTGCAGATCAAAGAAAAAGAAAGAAAAAATATAGCATGCTGGGTAATCGAAGGAAAGAATGAAAGCAAGAGGGAGGGAAAGGCAAGTGGTAAAATAAGGGTGCAATGACTGTAAGTGAGAAAGAAAGGGTAGAAGTTCAGCAGAGGAAAGGAAACCAAGCAAGACATTGAAATAACAGGGGGAGGTGAGGATGGAGAGGCTAATGTTAGGATAAATGACGAGAGGACGAGGACTGTGGGTGTGAGGAATGATCTGAAGGTCACAGTGAGGGTTTATTATTATGATAGACCTCTTTCACCTGCTAAAATAGGCGAAGTGGAATAGATGGAGGGATTGAAGGAAACTGTAGGAGCAGATGAAAGGACGGGGCAGTGAGGGAAGCAGAGTGAGAAGAGTACATTTAAAAAAGGGGTCGAGGGGTGTAGTGTAGATAGATGAGAGACAAACCGTATGCATGCATATTAGATTTGGGAAGACAGAGAACAAAAAAAGATGTCGGAGAATGAAATGTGCTACTTTACAGTTTGGGTTGGCTGCTTGCCAGTAAAAGTATTAATTATCGGCGGAGGGAAATCTAAAGTCTGAGCCTCAGTGGAGTTGAGTCGTGTCAATAACTGGCAACTGCCACCCCACTAAACAAACTATTTAAAAGACTTTTGTTGAAGTTAAGCTTTAAATAAACTCTTTTTTTTTTTCTTTCAGCGTACACTCTTAAAGATTAGAACCTAGACCTTAGCTGCTCAAGTACCGTATAATTATTCCTTACTTCCTGCAGCTCTCAATCTATTTCCTGTCGACACTATAGGTGGGCTATTATGCTAACTTGATGCATTTACCATAAGTGTCAAAAATTCAGTATGACATTATTTAGAACTCCAGGCTTTGGTTAGGGCTCATTAAAATCAGTCACACAGGCTCATAGAAGAGGTGTTCCGGTTGGACCTGGATCACATTTTCAGGCCTGTCATACTCCAAAAGGAAATGATTGTTATGGGGTCTTGTTAAACAGTTGCAAATCTGTCATCTGGAATTGCGTTTTAGAATTAAAAGCTGCTTTTACCTTTTTATGTGGTGAGCATAATATGACACACGTGCATGAGGACACACACCCAGCGTTCTCCCTGACGGGCTGCAGGCAGGGAAAGAGCAACCTTGGGCGAGTTACAGAGATGAAGGGATTTAAATTGGAATATAAAAGAAGCGTGAAATGAGTTGCAGCAAGAGCAAAAACAGAAAGACACTTGAATTTTTTCAATGAATCATTGTTCCTTCCAGTCTCATGGGTCAAGAATGAAGTGGGTGGCTCTGACTAATAAGTGGTTCAGGCCTCTGTGACAAGAGTTGTCTGTATTTTTTTTTATCTATGGGATTTTGTCAGTGATCGAAGCTGCTGTGGAGGCGCAAAGACGCCATTTCTAAAGGTGTGTCACTTCATGACACTGACAACAGTCGTTTTGTAGCTAACAATCTTCATGTTCACAATGACAGGCTGTGCTGTCCAAAATGAAATGTTTAAAATGATGACTTCCTCCCTCTCCCATTTAATTTGTATTGAGTGCTACTTTGTCATCTACTTGGCCTGTGGTGTTAGTTTTTCATTGTCGGCCCTATTGTGTATCACCAGATGACATCAGTGTCAGCAGTACACGTCTTCTTCAATAAAAGGATGAGCTCACTGCTGCACATGGCACGACAACACAAGTTCTTTGTGTCTGGTTAAAGTTCATTTATTATCTTTTGAGATGAGAGAGAGAGAGAGAGAGAGAGAGAGAGAGAGAGAGAGAGAGAGGAATGATCTAACTGCCTTTGCTTCTAATTCACATGGACCACCTTAACATCGTAGTAGCTAATGAATAGCATTCTCTGATACACATGAAAATGACATCACTCACTCCTGTTCTGTTTTTTCTTCTTTTTTACCCTGTGGTAACTCTGCTTTTTGTGTGTTTAAAAAAGAGCATTTGGTGCGGTAAACATGTTTGTGTTTGCTTGTCTCTGAGATGGAAACTTTCTCTTGGCATTTTACAGCGGCCACTGGTTTGCATATTTTTTTGTTCAGCTGCCACTTAACTGAATAAACAGTATTTAATAAAAATCATATTGAATCAACTAGGTTTTCATCCTGCTGTCAAACTAAATGTTTTGATCTGTTGAACAAGACGAAAAGTCTGCGGCCATGCTTCCCTTGTTGGATGGATGAAAAACGGAGAGTTCTTAGATTAATACAGCATGTGGAGCAAAACCATAGACACTATATAAGAATGGACCAACAGATCCTGTTGCTCTGGACGGAGACCAGTGAAGGCTATTAGAAGCACTTTACCGGTGATAGCTGAGCGTTACTGTGCAGCCTCCAACTGAGCTTGAAGACATAGATATGACATGAGCAACCTGTCTGAAAGTTGTAAGTCTTCTGGTTGCTGTGCCAAGAGAAATTTCAATCATTCCCTATCTTACAGTGACGGAGAGCGTATATGTATATAGGTATATGTAAGGAGATAACATAGGCACAGGCTAATTATTGCTGACTAAAATGCAAATTAACATTAGTAATTAAACTTAAATAATAATAATAATAATACATTTAATTTGTAATGCACTTTATATTTAAGCAAATCTCAAAGTGCTACATGATAGTGCTAAAAATTATAAAAACACATGGAGAGCATGAAAAGAAAAGGAAGTAAATAAAAGGCAAAAGGACACAAGTTCACTCAAAAGCTCTCTTAAACAGCTAATGTAAGTCCAAACTGCCTGCGAGCTTCTCCTGTACTATACGGTAATTCCTCTACTATGCGACAGTAAGTTGCGTGGTTATGACACAATCGTTGGTCTATTTTTATAAAAACGTCTGCTACTAAGCCATAACGTGAGGTACAAGGTAATGGAGCCTTTTATACATTGTCATGTTTCTTTAGAAATAAACAATGGACAAAAAAGTCTTTAAAACGCTTCAGATGTAAAGTTATTCGCTGTCAAAGTGACGTCAAAATGAATGGCAGTCAATGGAATGCTAACGGTAGGTGATCGTTTGGTAGCATCAAAATGGCCCCATAGGAGGTTCGAGTTCTGAAGCGAAGCTTACCCCCTTGGGCAAAACATGTTAAGATTGGCCTGACTAAAAGAGACTTCCTGAAGTCTTGACGTAACCTCTTTGGTTTGTGTACGGGTTAAACATACAAGATACGTGTCAGTTGAGCGTTAGACAGGCTGATAGGTGGATGGTTTCCTTTTGGCTGGCTGTTTTCCCCCTGTTTCCAGTCCTTTGAGCTAAACTACTCTAACTAGCTGATGGCTGTAGCTTCATATTTTTGACAGACATGAGATATTAATCCTCTCGTCTAACTCATGGAAATAAAGCAAAAAATGTGTGTCTGATATATGTCCGACAATATCTGTAACTTTACGAAAACTGTTATTTTATTGCACAATTCACACAGCAATATGCCAGGTGTGCAGAGTTGACAGAGGAGGCGGAGGAGCCAGGGTTTGAACTTTTTATTCCTTACACACCTACTTCTGTCTGCAGAAGTGACAAAAGTAGGTATGCACGAATGTCTACGGTCTGAAAGTGTGAGGGGAAAAAAAGTTTTTACTTTTTGTCTCTTTTTGTTGTTGCCTCAACCCCTTTGGAGTTCAGATGTGGAAGTCGCAAAGAGGGGCTGTAATGGCAAAAATTACATTTAAGCATAATTCCTTGTATTTTTATGTTTTATTTCTACTTTAATTCTCTCACAAATGCTGAAAGAGTTTCTCATTCCCACATGCAGATTCTAACCTTGTGAGACATCCAGTCTGAACATAATGTAAGCACTTTTGCCTGAACAGATAGGGGCTACAAGGTCATCTCTAGTTTCTAGCTAGCTTATCTCAGCACTTCACCACTGAGTTCAGCGTTCAGTTTTAGTGGTGAGTGGTGCTTGAGAAATGCACATGAGAAGACAGTTTGGTGATAATTTGTGGGATTTTCCAGGTTTTAACACCCATCGTTAAAACTCGCTCTTACTGGCTGCACCTGCACTCATCTCCTTTGCTTTTTTCTCTCTTGTTTCCTTCCAATATTGCTGCAGGTGTGTCAGTTTATGAAAGAATTAACCACTTAACAGTAGCTCTGTCTCGCCTCTCACCTCCGGTGTGCTGGTGAGGAAATGAGTAACCCATGGGATGGTTAGAAAAGATTATGGCAAAAGATATCTTTCTTTTTGAATGTGTATTAGTGTATTTGCATGTAAGTTTAAGGGAATTTTGTTGTTATCTTTGCCCCTTCTCTGACCTTTTGAGTCTATGTTTTAATCTCCAGCCAGCTATCCTATGCAGCAAACTAAGACTTTATTTAATGTAAATCTTGAGGTGTGCGTAACTAACAACAGCGTGGAAAAATTGTAATTTCCCTTGCGGGATTATTAAAGTATTTCAAATAAAAAAAAATCAAATTCAAAAATAATCCATGCATGGGAACCTTATCCAGTTTATCTGCTTGCTATGCCATTTATCGTGCCATTGATTTATATTCTATTTTTCCACTGTCTCTTTGTATCAGCATTTCTGTTTGTGTTTACAGTAAGTGTGTCTGCAGATCCAGGCCTTTGTCTGAGTGTGCCAGTGTGTACATATACTCATGGGAGATGTCTGGGACACTGGCCAGCACGTCACTGGTCCTACGTGTGTGTGTGTGTGTGTGTGTGTGTGTGTGTGTGTGTGTGTGTGTGTGCGCACGCATGTGTGCATTTAAACAGAAGTAAACGGCCATGACTCTTGTCTGTCTCTGCAGGGCCCTTACATAAGCCTATTTAGCCTCCTAAGGGTATCCTCACCTTTCTCCTTGTCTTCCTTGCCCCTCTCTTCCCATCTTCCTCCCTCTTCCTCACCCTCCTTTCTGCTTTCTTTCTCTCTTGATCCTACTAACCCGCCCACTCATCCCTTTTAATGCGCAGACTTCAGCAAAGGGTTTTACCCGTGCTTAAGGGTTTCTTGGCCAAGTCTTTAATCATGTCTGGCACAAGTTCACAGTCTTGGAACAATGATGATGTCTATCCCCTGTACCTCTATCTATCTGTCTCTTCACTCTCCATCTCTTCTTTCCCAATCTCTCATCCGATCCGTCTGGCACCCATTCTCTCCCCTTTAGGTCACTTGCTTATCCCCTCTGCACACATTCACGTTCTCCTATCCTCCATAAAACCCCATTCATCCTACCTTTGCCTCTATCCCCTTACCCTCCCACCCAGCATTTACCTTCCTCCTCTCCCTCCAGCACTCTGATTCAATCCCTCCATCCAGCTGCTCCCTCATTTCCCCCCTTTGTGTATTTTTTTTTGTTTTTAGGATCATTTGAATCCCTAATCGTATCTATTCGTCATTCACTTTTTAGCATGGGATGTATATATTCCATTTAGGGATGTTACAAAAATATACATCACTCCTTTTATTCTTCTATCTTTCCATATTTAGTTCCCTATCCTTCCGTGTGCCCTCAATATTTTGTTCAAACCTTCCTTCCTTCATGTTGTCATCAGTACATTTTCTTTCTTAGTCAATCACTTATTTCTTTCACTTCAGCCTTTATTTTACCACCTAAAGAGACATTTTAGGAATAAAACAGTTCTACACTAAAAGTGAAGAAGAAATGAGACCGACAGCAAGAGGTTGCTGCTGCCACCTCCATTGTTTTTAATTTAAACACGACTGTAGCGGCAAGGAGAGGGAGAATGGCTACCTCTCTTGCGAACACGCACAGTCTTTTTGCAGCTGCATTCAGAGTTTACAGTATAATGACTCAACTTCCAGACAGTGACCAGACAGAAACTGGAGCGATTTCATTGGTACTGAGTTCCCTGAATTATACACCAGCAGAGAACTGATAGACCAATGAAGAGAAATGGTATTGGAGGAAAATCTGTGTTAACGTTTCATTATCATGCACAGGCTGGTTGGATTGGAGGTAGCCAGGCCAAAGCCACCTTACGACACCTTTATCATGAAAGTCGTAACCTTCAAGAGCAGCTCTCAAGTGATTAATCACTAGAGTAGCAAAAATTCCGGGAATTTTCAAAGTTGGAAACTTTCCATGGGAATTAATGGGAATTAATGGGAATAAACTGGATATTTGTAATATTGCTTGTTATAATACTATTGGTCTATAACAGGGAACTTAAATGTAGTTGAAAAAACACATCTTGCAGCATAATCTTGGTTAAAACAACCTGATTTAATGCAACTCCCTATATTCTTCAATGACATGCACGCACGTAGTAATCAGCATAGGCTACTACATACTGGCCAACATTTAGTTTTTAAAATACGGGAGGTTTTTAATACATAACCCATTGCTATTATTAACCTATGCGTGTTAATTGTATAGCCCACTAACCATAGTAAATTAAAATTGGAATGTTTCAAAAAATTCCCCAGCTGAACTTTCCATGGAAAGCAATATCCAGTTTATTACCATTATTTCCCGTTTACTCCCGTTAATTCCTGTTAATTGATATATAGTCTCCTTCCTTTATACTTCGTTGTAGATTGTATTCTCTCCTCTCTCATACATTCTTGCGTCTTCCTCTCTGTTTTTCAAAATGTATTTGGACAGACACATGCACTTATGAATACACATCCTTTCTACCTGTAATAAATCAGCACACAGTGCACTCTGTGTGCATGGTGGGTTGGAGATAAAGTAGGGAAGGCAGACAGATATAAAAAAGCCACTGATGATAATAGGAACAGACAGAACAGAGAGCGAGGGACGAGAGCCAAGGGCAAGACTGAGAATGAAGGAGAAAGTGATATAAGAAAAGAGAGGGACAGATACAAGTCAAGGACAGCAGAGTGACGAAGAGAAGGAGGAGAGTGAAAATAAGAGAAGAGAATGAATTGGTTGGAAACCGAGAGAGAAAAGGAAAATGAGAGAACATTTTGTGTTTGCTATTGACTAGTGAGTGACCAGCAATTATGAAGTATTATGATACTTGACCTTATAAGTTAATGTGTCATGATTATTGTTTTAAAACGTTATAGATATTTACGTTTGTGTTTATTATTATTTTTATATTTTTTTAAATTTTTTTTTTTTTTATTATTTTTAATATATGTCTTTTATTATTTTTTTTGTATTTTTTTTTAAAATATGTAAAAGGGGGGGTCCACCAAGTGTTTCTCATTTTTCTGTGACAAATATGTTGTTCTAAATCATGATTTAAAACAATGCTTGTTTAAAAATGTAAACCAGTATATGTCGCGGTTATAAGGACTTATCTTTATAATTTGATTGACTCCAAACAGAGGCTTAAGCAACAGCAACATAATTTTAATATACAGATAGAGATATAGATACTTTATTTATCCAGAAGGAAATGAAGGTGTCCAATAGCTTCTACACATCATACACATAGGCACACAGACATATGACATCCACGCACACATACATACTACAAAAATACAAAGGAATCAATAGTGTGCCCTTACAGTAAAGTTAGGTTGTAGCATGTTTAAAGTGGTGTGGAAAAAATGCAGAAAGGTGCAATGGTATCATAGTGCAAGAGAGTGTCAGTGCAAATACATTGCCAGTGCAAATTCTGTATCTATTCACATACAACAGGCTACACAATATATCAAAAATAGAATAATCATTACTTAACTATACATAGACACTAGAGTGTGACCGTGCGTCCGTCCGTGCGCGTGTGTGTGTGTTACTTGTACATCTATTTTGTGAGGACCAATAAGTTTCAGACCTTGGGAGTGAGGACATTTTTGGAAGGTCCTCACTTTGGCACAGAACTTCAAAGGGCTGTTTGAGGGTTCAGACTTGGTTTTAAGAATCAAGTTAGAATAAGGTTTCAGTTAGAGTAAGGGACGATGAAAGGCCTTCTATCAATCAGGGTCCTCACAAGTCCAGAAGGACAAACGTGCATCTGTGTGTGGTTATCAGTCAGTGTGTGAGACACTTCGGCTGACTGCTCTCAAGGTTTCTAGGTGTAGGGCTGTTGTGTCGTGCCACTTATCAGTGTTTAAGTGTCCTTGAGTAACACTGAAAAACACACGCACATGCACACACACACATCCATGGGCCTGTTTGTGTCCATGTATTAAATCAACACGTTTCAGTTGTGAAATCAGGTGAAGTATGAGGGGAAAAAGATGGGAAATATGATAATGTATAATAAAAAGACACACAAAGACAAGTTGGTTGGACAGTGGAAAATAAAGAAACACACACACACACACACACACACACACACACACACACACACACACACACACACACACACACACACACACACACACACACACACTCTCTCGTTTCCCACGGCACAGTGTATCTGGTCTGCAAGCGCCAGGCTTATCTGTCTGTCCTGTCATAACAGCTCTGTGTGTGTGTGTGTGTGTGTGAGAGAGAGAGAGAGAGAGAGAGAGAGAGAGAGAGTGTGTGTGTGTGTCTATAAACCAAGCCTCATCCCACGGATAGAAGACAAAGACATTTTGGTATTGATTTTCTCACACATCAGAATCAGAAGAAATAATAATAATAATAATAATAATAATAATCTCAAAAGTCTCAAACATGCCCAGATTGGGAATTAAAAATGTTGCCCTTGTGTACACCTCACACCCCCCACACACACACAGGCACACGCAGAGTTATGTACTGCAGTCTAGTCATTTAGCTTTTCCTCATCTGCCGGACAAATTTTCAATTGAAAATAATTATTTTGAAAAGCTAATTCCCTTATTATAAGTTTCAGGACACAGAAGAAGTGCTTTACTTCACACATGCACACTAACAAACTAGTTCTCTCTCCCCTAAGAAGGAACACCACCCATTTATAGTTTGTCAAATTTTTCAAACCGTCACACCTCTGTACTTTTTGTGTTTACTGTTAAAATCTTAATTGATTGCTTCAGTTGGATATGCTTGA
This sequence comes from Perca fluviatilis, assembly GCF_010015445.1. Classification (NCBI taxonomy): domain Eukaryota; kingdom Metazoa; phylum Chordata; class Actinopteri; order Perciformes; family Percidae; genus Perca; species Perca fluviatilis. Next base: position 27,087,952 of record NC_053116.1, on the reverse strand, counting down.
GTTTTAGCTGAAAACGTGTGTTGTCATCATTCAATTGGGGAAAGTATGCACATGTGGTGCTGTGATCCTGACATGACGTCTGCATTACTGTAGCTGCTGGGGAATCATTTTTCAAAACTAAAAGGGAGGTTCACATTGACTCTAAAACCAATCGTTCTTTTGTTTAATTTTTCAGCTGATAGAAAATGACAGTACTGACTTTAGCTGCAAAAACACAGAAACACATACTGTACACATTTTCTGTATTAAGGATGTGGTGTCAAACATACATATGCACACATTTTTCACTCAAATTGAAATATTTTTACAGCAGCAGGTGCATTCTTGCTTCAATTTGCTTTAATGTGTTTAATGTGAACTATGCAAAGACTATTGCAATCTCTTTTAATGTTGACTCAATAAGGCTGAGTTTTCATCAATTGACATTTTGACATATCTACAGTATATCATATAATTAGATTTGCCAATAGTCAAATAATATTATGGATATCTTGGCCTGGAATTCTAACTAGTCAAAAAGCAATTGTTGATATCTACAATTGCTATTACCGCTATTGATTCAATGTTAAAAGGGCTTGCAATACGAAGACTGAGTAGAAGATGTGTCCGTGTGACTTGAAAACGGTTTAACTTGAGCAAAGGTTTACACTTCTCCCAGGGCTTTATGAATGTACAAAAACAAGAGGAAAATGGAGATGGACTGGAGGGAAAGAACTGGAATTTCTGGTGAGCTGTGAGATCGTTCAAAGGCTGAGCTGTCATACTCACACTCAGTTGGTGAGTATGTTGCCAGCCACAGCGAACATCTGTACAGGTGGTACATACAGTAAGTTGCTTGAGGCAAACTACCACAGACTGGACTCTTGTTCTTAAATATGCAGCTTGACCTACAGCAGCGTCGCTAACCCCCTATTACTGAAAAATATCTTTTATATTTTTTGGCCTGTTGTTGAATTGCCTATAATTGTGTAGGCATAGCCACACAGTATGGATGGGTTTGTGTGTGTGTGCACGTGTGTGTATTAGAGAAAAACACAATCCTATCTATTCGTCATTACACTGAGAGAACAAGGTCACTTCCCATTTAAACAGGTCATAGTGGAAGTGCTAGATGTTATCTAGAAGGTTACTGTGGTAGACTTCATGTCTCTGGGCAGTGCTGCGTAGTAACAAGAAGACTTGTAACTACTAGTCATCACAGCCTATTACTTAAAAAACAATGTGTCCTTCAGATAAAAAAGAGCATTTAGATTGTGGCTGTGATAGTAAACATAAAAATAAAAATGCAAAAGTGGGCTTTATGCAAAATAAAAACAAACTTCCAGCCCATTTTTGTTTACTTTGTACTTTTGTACCTTGAATGTGGCAGAGTAATTCCAAAGTATCAAACTAATATTTGGACGATCCCTTGCTTTACATGGTTAAATTACCAAGGAAATATAAGCTGTTATGGAATATTATATTTGCTGCTCTAGGTCAAGGTGATTGCAGCTGCTACTGTTGACTGACTGATGGGAGAACTGAGAGCAGTCAGGAGCTGACCCAAGGCTAAAGAGAGGCTTTCCTTTCCTTTTACTCCTCTCTACCTTTCACCGTACAGGTAACTTTCTTGTTTTTTATCTCACTAAGTGTCAGAAATGCAGTTTACAATCAGTTAAAGATAAAAAGAAGAGGAGTAAGTCAAGATTACATGAAGAGAGTTGAAAAGGAGTTGTGTCAGATTAGTGTAAACATAAGAAGTGACATAATAAACTGATGCAGGTGAAGGAGTGAGATGGATGGAAAATAAAGCTCCTAGGAAAGAGCAGTGGCAGTAAGAGTCCTCCGGATCATGTTACACCATCAGGTCAATGTCCTACTTGGCACTGATGCCGATTATACTATAATGCAATTTCCTTTGGTCCTCTTATAGTTTAGTAAAGTGCCAAAAAACACAATAATTTGTATTTCTTTTTCTTCATTGAATCTGCTTTGATAAACACAGACATTGTGTGCCTTACAGTAACTGCTCATTTCCTGCATGTTTTGTTCATTTATACTTTCAAAACAAAAGCAGTGTTCAAATGTATGCTTGTAAAGAATGTAGTGCCTAACCAAATCAAATATATGATTGAAAAAGATGTCAAAGGAAGGGATTGTTTTTTTAAATTGAAGAGAGAACTACAGAGTCTTGGTGCATTTCCATCCACATGTTTTTATGCACATTCGTAATTTGCATAAAAAAACCTGAGTGAAAATAACGAAACGAAAATATCGCGAAGAAGACTTTGCGCTCGGCAGAGGTAAAAAAGTTGTAAAAAAGATAGATAGATAGATAGATAGATAGATAGATAGATAGATAGATAAGTTTATTTAAGACCTGAGTGACCTGTTAGTAGTGTACGGATGGAGCAGGTCACAGAAATAAACAGGTGCCAGACCATGCAAAGCCAGAACAAGAACTTTAAATTCTAAAAAAGTGTAAAAGGAACATGCAACAAAGTGCAATGAAAACAGAATGAATGAATAAATCAAGCATGTGAATTAAACGTCCACTGAAGTGGCTGAGATGGAAACGAAAACAGCAGATGTGTTTGTACTGATAAGGAGGCTGTAACATTCCTCTAATTAATACATAACACAAATATAACAGTAGTGGATGGAAACTGTCATTAATTTGCATTTTCTTTTGCCAATTTTGTAGACATTCTGTTGAACTTTGCAGTAAATTTGGATAAAAAATTGGCTTCTGACTTAAGGAAATAAGACCATTAACAAATTTTAAAATGGATCAAGGCATTTTCATTGTCTGCCTCCTTGTAATTAGTGTTCTCAAGACTTAAACCAGTTTGACAAGTATATTGTACATTTCTTGTCAAATATACAACCTCCATTTGAAGGCAGCATAAACCAAGAAGACAGATGAAGGAGAGAGAGACAAATACAGAGAGAGATGGACTGAGGAAGGCAAAGACTGGAGTGGGAGTGGAGGAGATAAAGAGGTGAACAGCGCCAAGCCGTCCAGTCTACCAGATCTGGAAGAACAACAGATACCCAACAGTGTGGAAATCATAAAGGGAGGGGAGACACATGTTGGTCTTGGACTGCCGAGTCAATCTGACACAGCTTTTAAAAATGCATAATCTTAAAAAAAGTTTGTTATTGAGGTACATTCAAATTTTCCCACTGTGATTATGGAAACGTTTGTAATGTGTTTTTTTGTGTGGTGACACCCAAGCTTTTTTGAAACTACAGTGGATTTGAATTGGATTTATCGCTCTTGGGGTTATTATGGGCTCAAATAAATTCTTTTAATCAGTTCGTAAACATACAGTACGAGGATTAGGACATATGATATACACATCAAAGCTATAGTGCGTAGTTTCTGTCTCCACCATGAGGAATTCTAAGTAATAACAACAAAACTGTCAGCGCGTCCACATTATATAGCCTTCCGTGATTGCGCACGCGCCCCCAACCCTCCTCCATGCAGTTACTAGTAGCCAAAGATGACACGGAGGATTAAAAAAACATGATGGACTCTTCAGAAGAGGTAATTATCTTCACTTGAGTTTCTGTGGGAAAGTCACCGGACGCCACAATCTTCTGAACATAGCCATACTGAGAAACACAGAGAGAGTTGTGTGGAGCTGCTGGTCTTAATTAGCTTTGTAGCAACTCTTTTGGCAATGGCTTGAATGTGACGTTCAATAATATCAAAAAGTTGTGCACTAAAGCTTTGCACTCCAAAATACATTTGTTGTTACAGTCTGAAGCTTTGTTGACCCATCCAGCCACCCAACCTCCTCCCTACGTGGACTTTGTCGTCACCTTAATTTCGTTGCTTCTTAATATGGCTGTTAGAGGGCTTTGTAATTTGAACAAAAACAGATTTCGCTTTTGGGCCCTTGTTGAAATGAATAATGCTGTTCTTCTTGGACAGACAGTCTTGATGAGAAGGGCAATGTATGCAAAATAAGGGGTTTGAGGACGAGCTTAGGAGAAAATTTAAGAGAGTAATTATGAAGACAGATGATGAATCGCGGAGAGAGGAGTTGTAGACAAGGGTAGGGTGAAGTTTAGATTCAGTAGCTGCTGATATCAGTGTTTGGACAGGCAGTTTATCTACCGTAATTAGAGGGGCCCTGTGCAGTAAACGATGGAGGGAGTGAAGGATGATCAGCCGAGTGTGTTTTCTTTACGCTTCTGGATTCCTCTCCTCCTTTCGAAATGGGAGGTTCGGACACAGATTGAGATTTGGTCAGAAAGAGCCAAACGATACCAAAGCCATTCACCTCTAAACAGTCTCTAAGCCCTGGCTGTTTGGGCCTAATGTGCTCTGCCAGTGTGTGTTTTCCCTTAAGTTTCATTGTCTTTCAGTCCTGTGCTGTGGATCACTGGCTCTTGGTACTGGTTCTTGGTTGACCCCCAATCCCGGGACAATCGCCCAGAACTATGAGATTCATAACGGAGCACAAGGAACACTTTGTCCTTCTCTCTCTCTCTCCTTTTCGTTCTTTTATTCTCATTTCTCTGTCTATCCGAGAGATTACTGTGGGTTGAAATGTCAGAAAGTCAAGGGTTTCCCAGCCAGGCAATTACACAGACTGCAGGCACACACACACACACACACACACACACACACACACACACACACACACACACACACACACACACACACACACACACACACACACACACACACACAAGCACATAATCTAACCAAAAGACTCACACTTTCAAAAAAGTCTACATTTTCAAATCTACGCACATGCATATACTTTCTGGTGGCCACCTGTCACTAAAACTGAGGGCTACACGTACACACACACACACACACACACACACACACACACACACACACACACACACACACACACACACACACACACACACTCAGTGAGGTCAGGTGGTTTTCCAATCAATGCAGCTGTGTGCTCTCCAAAGCAGTAAAATGGTTTTAGGTCCAGTGTTGGCAGGCTTTGATGAGTCTAACACACCACAGAGTTCTGGTTCATTCTATCTGCCTACAAAGGCTCTGAAAGACGGCTGCTTGACTGTTATTAGGTACTGCAACTGCACCTGCTTGATGTGTGTGAGCACACAAACACGCATACCATACACACGTTCAAATCCATTTTTACAGGCCATGGGAGGGAAGAGTGCAAAGAAAAATGGACTGGGTTCCCGCTGGCCTTAACAATTTCCTTTACTGGCCAGAGAAGATAATAAGTAAGGCCTTTACATTAAAAAAAAATGCATGGATTGCTTATAAGAAGAAGATAGCAGAGCTGTTTTACATCTATGAGACAGTTCTCAAGTCCTTGATAACAAAGATAGCCAGCCTCACAGAGCTGCTTTCATGGCTATAGACTTTCAGTCTTGTTACCTTTCAATGCATGGTGATCTGTGTCTTTTCTTAAGGCTCTTGAAGATAGCGTCTAAATCTATAGTCTGTGACTCTAACAGTACATCTCAATTTTCGGCAATAACCTAAAAAAACTTTTTTTTTGTCCACCGTCTGCTGATGTGATGAGTGTTTTTTCAGCGTTGAATCGTTTGGTATAATTATAGGAAAGGCACAGAAGAAAATTATTTTTTTCCGGACTGTTGCAACGTGACATTCATTTCCCAGAGTTCTAAATTTAATCTGTTTGTTGGGTTCTAGGCAGTAGTCAAATTTCAAACAGCTTCCCCAAATCTCTTTTATGCTTTCATTTGGTCAAAACTGGTAGCATTGTTGTTTTTCTATTTCCTATTAAATTTATAAATGCAGTAGAGAGTTCTGTTAAATGATACTTGCTGGTTAAAGTTTAGGTGATACACTGGCCTGTTTTGATATTTACATAAATATACATAAGACCCTCCGCAGTATCTGTTTTGGTCAAGCAGTAAGCTGTAGGAGTGTTTTGGAGAGCAGAATCTATCAGCTCCTCTCTTCTCATCCTCATGACATAAATCATTAATGAGGTGTGTGTATCTGCCTGCACCTCTCCCTGGTCAGTCCCGGGCCTGCAGTGCACAGAAGTGTGTGTGTGTGCAAATGTGTTTTATTTCTTTAGGTTTATACTGTAAACCTGCTAATGCTTATTTGGGGTGTGTGTGTGTGTGTGTGTGTGTGTGTGTGTCTGTGTGTATATGTGTGTGTGTGTGTGTGTGTGTGTGTGTTTGCATGCATGCGCATGTGTGTTTGAGGGAGTGATGCATACACTGGGGTCTTTGAAGTGTAAAGTAACAAGCCTTTTTAAGTTTTGGATGTGAAATATTTATATGAGCAGGAGTGCTGCTTTGGGAGGGCGAGTCGAGGGAAAGACAGGACAAAGGGATGAACTTGTGTTTAAACAACAAATAAGCAAAGATCCACGGTGCCTTTTGGAGCCAGCCTATTATTAAATTGCCCTGAAAGGATTGGGTCAAGTCCTATCACATATTGCTATGTCTTTTGTCATAGTCATTATTATTATTTTTTAAGCTCCTGCAGGCTTAAAGACTTGGCAATTAATGATGAGATACAGTACAGGCCAAAAGTTTGGACACACCTTCTCATTCAAATGCGTTTCCTTTTATTTTCATGACTATTTACATTGTAGATTCTCACTGAAGGCATCAAAACTATGAATGAACACATATGGATTTATGTACTTAACAAAAAAGTGTCAAATAACTGAAAACATGTCTTATATTTTAGATTCTTCAAAGTAGCCACCGTTTGCTTTTTTATTAATAAGGGAAAAAAATTCCACTAATTAACCCTGACAAAGCACTGAAAAAACCATTTCAGGTGACTACCTCATGAAGCTCATTGAGAGAACACCAAGGGTTTGCTGCACTATCAAAAAAAGCAAAGGGTGGCTACTTTGAAGAATCTAAAATATAAGACATGTTTTCAGTTATTTGACACTTTTTTGTTAATTACATAATTCCATATGTGTTCATTCATAGTTTTGATGCCTTCAGTGAGAATCTACAATGTAAATAGTCATGAAAATAAAGAAAACGCATTGAATGAGAAGGTGTGTCCAAACTTTTGGCCTGTACTGTAAATCAATGAATACAGGCCTGAAAAGAGTTCCGTGGTGGAGAGCTAGTGAACTTGGCACTTGTTCTGTACGTGTGTATTGAGGGAGTGAGATAGGCTAAGCTGAGCGATTAGAGGACAGGATAAATGACAGAAGAGGAGACCTTTACAGAGAGCCATGTGTACTTTCAGGTGCATGTTTATGAGTCTGTGGGTTTGTGTGTTCATGCTTACGCATGAGTCTCAGTGTGTGTGTGTGCGTGCGTGCGTGAGTGCGTGCGTCTCTGTTAGTGAGGCCAGACATCAGTATTGACAATAGCCTGTTGAGACTTGGGAGGAGACTGGCTTCGTAAAAAGAGGCCTTGAACAAACAGAGAATAGAGACGGAAGGATAGAGGGAGGGGTGCAGGGGCAATGTTTGGTGGGGAGTAGGAGGAAGAGAGGGAGAACAAATGAGGGGAAAAGGTACTAATGATGGAAATGTGGACAAGACTGGCATGGAGGGGGGTGTATGAACAGAAAAATAGAGGGAAATAGGGATAGGTGGAAGAGAGGATAAAAGAATCAAAGACTAATTGGAAGCAAGGAGGGACAGAGACAGGGATTAGGGAGGTAGTAAATGATTACTGTAAAGATGGAGGGATCAACGGAGAAGAGAGGGAGGAACAGAGGGGACAAAACAAGGGTGGGGTGAAAAAGAAAAGAAGAGTTGGATGAGAATAAATTGGGATGATGGATGGAAGGATTAAAATGGGAGGAGGACAATTTATATAAAGGTAGAAGGAATAGAAAGGTAAACCACAGGCTTCTCTGAGTAAAGGTTAGCTGTGATAGAAGAAAGGGGCAATGTGTGTTTGTGTGTGTGTGTGTGAGCATGCGTGCGTGCGCGCGTGTGTGTGTGTGTGTGTGTGCGTGCATGAACAAGAGAAACAAGAATTTGCTTTGCACATGCCTCCCTGTTTCTGCGTGAATGAAAACGGGAGCAAAAGGGGTCATAGATGGTGTTTGTGTGTGCGGTGTAGTAGGCGTATCAAATCAATAACTGATAAATAAATTATAAACCACAAAAATTCACAAGGCACCAGCACAAAAAAAAAGGTTCCAGTACTCACAAGCTACAAGAGGGAAACGATGGACGGCGTGTGTGTGTGTGTGTGTGTGTGTGTGTGTGTGTGTGTGTGTGTTGTTGCAATGGAAATTATGGGCCGGCTCAGTGGTGGAGATGTTGATGTTATCAGCACAGCGTGACATTTGTTCACGCTTATGTCCGGTTTGTGACATCAGAGAGTGTTTTGCAGGCTTATCAGCCTTTGTGTCTGGTGTCAGGTATCAGTTTATGTGAGGAAAAAAAACTCATTCACACACGCTTGAAGTGCACATGTGCTAAGGAAAGAAAGAGAAGGACGGAAGGAAGGAATTAAACAAACAACAAACCCACCAAGAAGATGGAAACCATGGTGGAGGAGAGGTGGGCAGGTCCTTTGAGGATTCTTCTTATATGCCACTATTTGTATACTTTTTTGTTAAAACATAGTTAATTGTAAGAGATTTATATAATTTCCACCAACAAATGAAACCACTGATAAAGAAAGGCTAATTGTTCCATGGAAAGTAGAAAAACATATTTAAAACAAAATGGGAAATGGCCAGCAGAAATCCTACATTTTTATATAAGAAGCAAATGTTTTTTTTTTTAAATCCAATTTTCACCAGGATCTTGTATCATTAATTTTTTATATCAAATTTTTAAAATAAAAGTGAAAAAGAGCCCTATGAATAAAACATGCATAGCAATGGTGCAGTCTCTTGAATAAAATGATGATGGGAAGGGGTTGATAGAAAAACAGAGCAGTTTAATTTGTAGAAAACAATGTAGAAATGAACTGGTCTACAGGTCACTGCTTGGTGGTCTGAGTGCTACACAATGACCATAATAACTGTTAGACTATAGTGTAGCTTAAGTCAGCACAGCTGGATTAAAATAGTTTACAGCAGAAACTGCCAGCAGCAGCTATCTATTGATACCACTTTATCACTGTAGTGTTTACTTTCTTTCTGTTTCCTGTAATTTTATTTTATTATGTCCCCCTCCCCCCCCCCCAACACACACACACACACTCACTCACACTCCCAGGGACCTAGTGTATGTGTGTGATAATGAAAGCGGCTGCAGTTGTGATTGGCTACCTCTGCAGCCTCTAGAGATGGCCGTCTGAATGGTGCCAGCTAGACGCCAGACAGACTGCTCACTGTGTGTGTGTGTGTGTGTGTGTGTGTGTGTGTGTGTGTGAACGAGAGAAACAACAATTTGCTTTGCACATGCCTCTCTGTTTCTGTGTGTGTGCATGCATTTGAGCTTACATGACAATCCATCAGCAGGTGTTTGTGTGTGTATGTGTGTACCTGCATGAGTGTGGATCTCCATGTGTGAGAAGTGTGTGTGTGTGTGTGTGTGTGTGTGTGTCTGTGTCTGGGGCCTGATTATGAATACAATAAATTTGTCTATGTTTTGTGTAAGTGTGTCCCATGAGGTGTAGGTTTTCACCCTCGTATTGCACTCTCTATTTTTTGTCTGTCTCTTTTGGTTTCAGTCTCTCCCTCTGTCTGGCTCTCTCATTGATTTACTTTCACATACATATCATTACAGTACTTTGCTCTAGACTGTTTATGTCTTATAAGTAAATCATTAACAGGTGTGCAAGTTATATAGTGTTAACTAAGACACTGCCTCATAAGCAACTTGCAAGTTTGGTGAACTGGTTGACATGCAAATTAACATTGTTGACCAATAGCACATCATCTGGACAGAGAGCTTAACTTTTAACAGAGAAATGGTTTGCACGCACTTCTGATCAACCGCAGTTGGTAGTACAAATGCATCTTTTGAATAAACAAACTTATTGTCCCGTTAGCGGTCAAGCTAAGGTAACAAGTTTTCCAACTGATCATTAGCGAGGTTGTTAACTCTGAGAACGTTATTTTCCCTCTTCAATAACTTTGTTGAACACAAAGGTGTGCTATGGTGAACAAAAGCTTGAAGTTAGCTATTGTGATTGAATAGCTACTACTCACCTTACCGGCGAGCTACATAGATTTAAATTTAATATCAAAAGAGGTAACATTAATTTGCATGGACGAGTAAATGTGACTTGGTGGTGTGATCGCCACCCCATTTCTCATGTTGAAACCTGTCCTCAGTTTAGAGTGATCCCCAAAATGTTATAACTCCACCATGGAATTAGGGGAAACTATTTCTGTCGTGTATAACTAGTGTTTACGTCCAGTGCCTCTGTTGAGTGCAAATGCAAGAAGCAGTATGCTCTATATGGAGCATGGCAGAAAGTAAGGGTGAAGAGGTGGTGGATGGGAATGTTGTGTGCCAAGGCTTTCATACTGGAGACCACATTTTTTGTCCCATTACAGACCAGTATTAATGTTTGCCTTCTTTATAACTGTAATCGCAGTCTTTCCCTGACCCTAACGTTTTTGTTTTTTTTTAGCTGTCTAACCTTAACCATACCCAATCTTATCCAATTAATTATATTTGCACAAACCTCACCATACCATAATCATAATGTATTTGCCATAACCATAATCTTTCCCTGACCTTAACCAATTGCAGACTGACTTTTACCATCTGTCTAGGGACTGCAGATGAAAAATAGCCTTCTGGCTAACTCTGGCATATTGACAGAAATGTTTATTAATATGCACTGTCCTTGTAATAAATAAAAATAAAAAAAAAGATGTTTTAGAAAGCGAGAATTTAAAAAAAGTCAATATTTGACTTTGAAAAACCTTTTCACTCCAATATCCTCCAATATCAGCGTTGCTGGCTGGCGATGAGGTTTACCGTTTGTGGATCGACCACAGCATCAGAACTGTTAGCCCCCAGTGCATTTAACCCCCACTCTCTAGAGCAAACTTTTGAATTGGGAGACATTTATGGCTGAAGGGAAGAAAATAGGCTGTACCATCAAACCCACCCAGGTTTTTTCCCAGAAGGTGCAGGATTTAGAGAAGCTATTGAAGTTTCATGCTCAAAGCTCATTATTGTTCTTCTTCATTGAGACAAGAGAAACACATGCTACAAAAGCTTCCCCCAAATCCTAAATCTTTTTTTTTTTCTTTCAATAAGTTGCAAAGCAAAAGTGAAAAGGGCAAATATAATCAGGGTTCAGGGCTTGATTATTACGGCCCGAGCCTTGAACTTAGACGTTTCTTTTAACACCTTCGGTGTTGAACAATGAACTCCTGGATGAGTTGACATTTAAAAAAAATTGTGAATTCTGTGAATGAACCTCAAACTGAAACTAAATCCAAGTGTTAAGTGCACCCTTATCTCAGTCCCACCCTGATCTTTATCAGGGTTTGCTGGATCCCTAAAAAAACACAGACACATGGACCCACGCAGTACTGAACCTTTGGTGATGAAGCATGTTGAATCATAATAGCAGGAGAAAGACACTGCGGCTGGGTGACACAGCAAGGGAATGACTTTACCTCTGGACTGTGGAAGAGGGAGTGGCGCTGAAAGAAAGAGGAGGGTGTGAGTGTGTGATAGAGAGAGCTTTGCTTTCATGCCTTGCTGAGCAGTGAAACAGTATCTGTCACGGAGAACAAGCCAAAAGAGAACCACTAAAAAGTTAGGAAAAAAGACAGAGACGCAGGGAGAAGGACAGAGAGGGAGAAAGAAGAGATAGAGAAAGAGTTGGCTGAAAGCAGCTTCTGTCTTCCGTCCCACCCCCTGACTCTCTTCCCCTCCTCTTTGCCCGGCCGGGAGCGAGAGGAAAAAGAAAAGGAGAGAGAGAGAGAGAGAGAGAGAGAGAGAGAGAGAGAGAGAGAGAGAGAGAGAGACACACGGAGAGAGAGTTCAACCACGCTTGCTCTTTAGCGCAGGACTCAGGAATTCCAGGACCTTTGGAGTTGTGCGCACACACACACACACACACACACACACACACACACTCTGACACACACTGACACACACACATGCTGCTTTTCTCATGGTGATCCAAATCTCAACAGGACACTGAGAGGGAGTATAAGAAAGAGCAAGACACGTAGGACATTAGAGCCCTATCCTGTGGACTATTTTACCATGATGGCACCTGCCAAGGGGGGAAGTGACTAGGAGGGGCAGAGGACTGAACCGGGACGCAGGCAGAGGAAACTGCTGATGAAGGTGAGATTTCCATTTTTTTGACAGTAGCTCCAGTATCTGTCTCTTTGTCTTTTCTGCCAAGAGGATCTATGGCCATATTAGTACACATATTTATTTGAGGTTTTCATTTAACAAGTAGCTGATGTAGGAAGTAGTTTGTGCGCTGGGGTACAAGTTTAAATGTATGAGTGATGACCGGTTATATTTATCTATTCAATGATTCTTGATAACTGAGCCAAAAAAGCGGGATGATTTCCGTTTCTTGAATTAATACTGAACCTGGGGAATACCTTGTGTATGTGCTTGTGTTGGACTTACTCTGTATGTGTGTCAACTCTGTTTTATTTGTGGTTTCATATCTATGTTGATCATTAGGGCCATTTCCTTGAGTAACATAATAGTGTGGCTGGACAGAAGGAGTGTGGATTTTGGGAGCACATGCAAGTGAGAACATTTTGTGGGTTTGTTACCTTTGATTGGATTTGATCAGTGGCTGATTCATCTGAGCATAAATCAGGAAAAGGGAAAATGTTGAAATGTGGGTGAATGTGTGTCTTGGATGCTTTATTTCCTGATGGTCCATAGTGGAAGTGGGGGATTTAGAGGGATTTATTATTGCTTTTGCAGAGAATCTGTCTTTTTCAGTTGGTATTGGTTAGTCACACTGAAGTTAAGTTTTCAACTTGGGAACATAATGAGGTCTGCGTACATGCTATAGCTTTGAAATGTGACCAGTTTTTGCTTTTAAAATCTTTTGTGCAAGGATCAGAAGCACAACAAAGCATTATATGGATTTTACCAGACTATAAATCAGTGGTGAATAAAAAAAAACAAAACAGTGGACTGAAGAAGATTAGAAGTCTTTGGTCCTTTTACACCTGCGGTTATTGTGTGGCTCATCCCTCCACTCCTCCCTTTACTCTCCGTCCTGCCACACTCTGCTACTTTTGTTCTCTAATCTCATTTACTGCTGCCTTTTCTGCAGGTTTTTGCTGAAATCCCACAACTAATGACAGAGGCTTATCCCATGCCACTCTGCCTTGCTCTCATCCTTTCTCCCACCCCTCTTTTTTTCTCTTCTTCATCCTCTTTATGACAATCCATCTGCCTTTTATAAAGCTTTAAATATCTGTAGTCTTTTATGCTATTTGTAGTATCAGCATATTCTTTTTTTAGCTATCACCAGCGTGTTTTGTGTGTGAGTGGGTGAATATGTGTTTTCAAACTCACAGGTGTGCATTTTGTCTGTCATTTCACCTATTCAGGCTTGTAATCCCAGGTCTTTCTGGTCTTTATAACCCCTCCACCCCAGACCCACCCTAACCTACACTAACCCTTCCATTACCATACCATTGAACCGCACATTAACCCTTAATTTACCTTTGTAGTAAGGTGTGTTCGGTGTGCAGTGAATGGTCCACCAAGGTGTTACATGATAGTTGTCTTGTGTTGTGGTAATATGTGGTCATACACAGGTCTTTCATCTTGGTCGCTACTGAGATGGTGTTTAGTTAGAGCTTACTTACATGTCTTGATGGTTATAATGGAAACCTCCACTTGACAGCGATTGTAAGCATAAATTAATGCATTTTCTTGAACAGTTTTTCTTACTGAATGGCTTATTACAGTAAAGATTTGACATAGAGCCATCTTTTTTTACACATCAAAGTCTTACAGGTCAAAGAAAGTTGTATAAAGCCTTTAATGGCTCCAGAGGGAGCTGTGTAGATTCTGATAAATGTCCTCAAGTGATATAATTTAAGTCAGCGTTGGTTGGGTTTAAAGACTACAAGTTCCAAAATGAAAATCGTTTTTTTGGAATTAGAGAGAAGTGAGTTTACCAGATGTCTGTAGCTGCTCCTCATCTCTGCTTGAGTATCTTTTAAGACGGGTTGTGACATTATCTTTTGATGGCTACTTGTGATGTAGGATCAAAAAGCTAAATGTGCTCACATCCAACAAAATCTGAGAAGTGTTGGACATAGAAGGAGCAACTCAACTCAATATTAAGATCCTCACCTTGTCATCCATTGATGACATGACAGATTGTACATTGTAGTTAACAATTAGGCTACATATGTTTAATTGCAAATTAGTGAAGTAGCAAACTTGAATGAACACAAATTATAAATTTAATGACAAATATGGCAATGGCATCATGATTTTGAAGAGGTTAGCAGCTTACTAAACAAAGCTAACTAGCTTCGATAAATAGCTGCCACATTTAACATGAAATGTTAGCACATTACTTTTTATGATTTGATTAACTATTTCAGGTATTAGCAGAAGCGCTAGGTTACCTCTTTCACTAAGCTTTAGTCTGATATTTGCATAATTAGCCAGAAAACTAGCTCTTTATCACAACCAGCCACATTATTTCTCCCTTCAGAGAAGTTTTGCCTCAGAGAAATGTTTTGATAATTAAATATTAAATCTGCGTATATGTTTGCACAGTCACAATTTTAAACACCTTGTTACTGTTGTATAACGGTCGCAGTTTGGTAACATTTCTGCACAAAAACTATTGGTAATGTTTAGAAAAAGATCCTTCGGTTTGGGTTAAAATCAGTACATTTGTTACGTTGCTTCATTTCCGGTTATGCAAGTGACCTAGAACGTGACGTCGTTCCATTGGTTCCCTAAAGTACATTTTTAAACGGGACACAAACCCCTGTCTCCTGTGTGAAAGTCCTGTGTTTCTTTGAGCCATCCACCACCCCAACTAACCTACCTATGCAGAATTTGGCCCTCTTATACTTTGTCACCTTACTTCCTGTTTTGCTCCCGTCATAATTACTATGGCCACTAAAAAGCGCTGCCACCTTAAATGTAAAATGTGCGTCGTACCTAATTGCTGCTTGAACAAACAACTTATGTGGGCGTTTTTTAGGGGGAGGACATTCTCCTTTCATCCGGCATGTTCTTGAGTTTCTGTAAATGTATTGCTGCTCATGCTAATTTCCTAGCTCTTATTCCATACACACCACGGCTGATGCAAATTTAAAACACATCACTTCCGGTGTGTCGGAAGATTTTCCCAGGAAACAGACAGGCAGAGTGTTTAGAACAGCATACGTTTAATAGCTTTCACCACGTGGTCAAAGGTTGCATTCGTTCTTCAAGTGTGTTCAATCATTTGACATCAGAGACCAGCAAAGTGAACATTTATTTAACCTAACAACTCCTGTGGGTTCAAGGTGGGTCTGCTGATTGCCTGGTGATGAATTGACCACCAAGGTAACTTTATGGTTACAGTGGCTATACACTGATCCACTGCCACACCTTAAAACCCATTAACCCCCATCTCAACCCTTCCTCAGTGGGAAAACCCATTAACCCTACTGTTAACCCTGTTCGCAGCCTGAAATATCTACCAGTTCAGCAGAAAGCAGAAAACAAATGATTTTAGAAGATTTAGGAGAGTATGGTACATAATATGTGCATGTACATACTGTATAGACCACAGGATCAATATATTCTCTTGGACTGACAGTGTTGGTCTATTAACTGGTTGGCTTCCTATTTGTCCTTTTTCTCTTCATGGGTGTATGAAGTATTGAGTGAAGAAGATAAGCCACAGAGAAATGATGATATATATATATATATATATATATATATATATATATATATATATATATATATATATATAGAGAGAGAGAGAGACACTGGGAAGCAATGTCAGTTTTCCCTTTGTTTGAAATATTTAATGAATGTCTCTGCTCTCTTGAAATATTGACTTTTTCCCAGATAGCCAGAGGGGACAGATGCTAGTGGAGGTTGTTCCCTCATTTAAATAAAAAGCAAAAGGCTGTTAGCATCAAACTTTCATTAGTTTATTTTAGTTTTTAATTATTGTTTTCTTTTTCAATTATTCTGATTAAAAAAACAAACATGATACTTGCCCTTTATTTGAAAGTTACCGTTATATATATATATATATATATATATATATATATATATATATATATATATATATATATATATATATATATAAAAACAAAATAAACTCAAGCCCATCAAGCAACAAAAGATGGGCATTTATACCTGAATGTAACATTACTTGGTAATACTAACACAATGTAGTGTTCTCTTTACACTTATAAATAGGGATGTAACCATGCATCGTGAATCAGTTAAAATTGATTTAAATGTGTAAAGATTACAACCGGTTGAGATAAAAAAAAATGAATCGTGATGCAATTTTTAAACCGCCCAGGGCATGACGCTAGCTAATATTACACAGCAGGTAACGTAGTACCTAGTCAGCTAGTAACGTTAGCTGACTTAAACACGGTTAAAGGACAATTCCGGTGCAAAATAAACCTAGGGGTTAATAACACATGTGTACTGAGTCAACTGTTCTCTGGGATATGTTTTGATGGTAATTGAATGTGTGTCTAGCTTGAAACAAGCTAGCACGAACCGCTGATTAGCTTAATGCTAGGCTTTCGGGGCAGTGGTAGAATAAAAATAAATGGCTATTTTATACCACTAACAAGGCTCAAAATAGAACCACACTTCCACGGTAGCATAATGAGGGTCCCTACATGTAAACCGAAGCATTGAGAACTTTGTAAGTGTACAGACAGTTTATTAAAAAGATACAGTAGTTTATAAAGACATTACCTTCGGGTATAAAGGCAAGTGCCATCTTGGGAAAACTGTCATGACCAGTCAAACCACGAACGCCCTGCTAGAGCTATGTTACTGGTTACTGGTTGCACAGCGTTCGTGGTTTGACTGGTCATGACTGTTTTCCCAAGATGGCGCCTGCCTACATACCCGAAGGTAATGTCTTTATAAACTTTTTTTATAAACAGTATTTCACTGAAAAGGATTCCATCCTCGGTATGTACAACAGTCCTCTGCTAAAGATACAGAGGAGACTCGCTGCACTTGAGACAGCGTGGACACAGACAGGACTTAGTGTTGTCTTTGTGTACGGCTCCATTAGCTTGTGTTGAGTTCAGTGTTTTTGTAAAATACCCATCTGCTATCTAGTGTTGCTTCTTTTTGTTGTTTAACGGCAAATGACTGGTAATAAAAGTAGTTAAAAGTTATTATCATTACATTTTAAATAAATATTTTTAATTTAACCATATGGCCTTAGCAATACACAAGCCTTTCTTTCATCTTTATTTTTTTATTTATCTTTTATTATCAAGATAAAATACTGTTATATTATATATTATGTCCATTTCATTCATAAAATAACTTTACAATGTGAGACGTGGTTGTATGCCAGTAGCCTAAATTCAATTACATCCCCTTCCATTTAGCACTCGGTTTTATTTTGTTTGTGTTGGCCTACTATTTTCTTTTTGTACCCCTTTACTTGTGTAAAGCGTCCTTGGGTTTTATGAAAGGTGCTATAATAAAGTTATTATTATTATTATTATTATTATTATTATTACGTTGGTTGCTACAACACACAGTGACAGTGATACCCAGTTTAGCTCACGATACATCCAAAGTAGTCTAGGTTACCGTATGCAACACTTGAAATGCAACAATGTATCTGTAACCTATTCTCTTATTGTAAATTAATGATTTTGAGCAAAACATTCATCGCAACTATAAGACGTTCCGTTAACACTAACTCCGTACTATACAGTGGGCAGTGAACAACGTAAAGAAAAGACCTTTACGACAGCAGATGTGGTAAAAACACTACCGCTCTTCCAAAGTGGCTGCTAGAATCAACACAAACTGAAAGTTACATATAGCCACTTTAAAATGGCGAATTGTATTGAATCGTGAGTTGAGTGTATCGTTACATCCCTACTTATAAAGGTTAACTAAACATCCCATTTTTTTAAGCAGCTCAACACAAAACAATGAACCTTGTGCATTACAGCGACAGACACATTTTACAAGTACATTGGTCAGCTAAATGCAACAATGTAACTGTGTTTAACCTCACATGTGGGAAAATAAAGGCTAGCAAGCAAGTGGTATTTGATACTCTGTGGTAACTCAATTCACATTGATATTACGTGCAGATTACTTTAGTCTTGTTGAGAGAACCATCTGGAAGGGCTTTGAAACTGAACTTGCCATTCAAAAGACTCTTTTCTTTTTCCACTTCAGCTCAAGGAGTTTTGTTTCTGCTAGCCATCCACAACCTTACTACTGCAACGCTTTCCGAAATTTGGGCCTGCGGTGCGGCCCGAGGCCCAAATTACAGAATGCGCGTGCGTTATTCATGAATAAAAAAAAATAGTGGTGTTAAAAGGAATTTGTGTTAACTCGTTAATTTTGACAGCCCTATATATCTGTGTGTGTGTGTGTGTGTGTGTGCGTGTGTGTGTATGTGTGTAAACTACTGGCCTGGTTTTCATAAAACTTGGTGTAAGGATGTAGTATGGGCCAAAGAGGCGGGTCGGATACACAAATTATTTTTCGTTAACATTGCGAGATGGGATAATTGGAACAGAGTAATTGGAAAAATTAGTACCTGATTCACACTGCAGTTGTGAGATGCATGCCTTGGCAGAGGTCTGCGCTCTCCGAGTGCCCTTCTAGTTTTATCGGTGATCTATTATCTTCAGTGGAAGATAATAGATCTCAGGTTTTAAAGGTGTCATGTGATAAGTGCAGATAACCTTAACACACATGGATGGATGGATGGATAACAAAAGAGTTGAACCTGAGGTTAGTAAAGATAGTTTAAGATGGTAGAAAAGAGGAAGCTGCAGAAAAAATCTATCATGATGGCAAATTTCTTAGAAAGAACAATGAAGCCAAAATTGTGTGAGGACACATGAAAGAATGTTATAGGTCGAACTTTTCTTTACAAGGTTTTTGTAAAGATGTTTTCTGTAACTTAGACAATGGAATCATTTTCATTGAATCAGGCAACAAAAGAAATGAAAATAGTAAACATGTAGGTAATGGTCACAGTTTCTTAACTTACAGGCAGACTAAATAAGTGTGGAGAAATAATATTATATTATAATAGTATTTCTTTTTTCTTCGACACGTGGTAAAAAAAGACAATCAGTCCCGATGTGCTAGAGATATACTACAAGGTAAATATACAGTAATTTTTTGCAGACAAGGTACCTAAAAGCATCTCTGTTCCTCTCCAAAGATTTCTCAAACACTGTGTTTGTGCACCCCCTTTCACCTGTCCTTTCCTTCTATCTTAACCTAAACTCCCTTCTTACACACACACACACATACAAACACACACACACACACACACACACACACACACACACACACACACACACACACACACACACACACACACACACACACACACACACACACACACACACACACACTGCCAGTCCTTCCTAATTTCTTCTTTCTTCCTCGAATGCTCAGGTTTGCCCTGCAATGTTGCAGAACAGCCTCTCCTTTGGCAGACTGACCTGTAATTGCACTCTTGATTTGTGTGGATCTGTGTGTGTGTGTGTGTGTGTGTGTGTGTGTGTGTGTGTGTGTGTGTGTGTGTGTGAGAGTTTGGACTCCGGGCCTGTCCTGTCCCATCACCTTGAGCGGTCATGCAGTGTTGAAGGTGAGGTGGAATTAGGAGGCTTTACACAGGAAGATAGGAAAATAACGAGATTCTCACCATCCCTGTCTCACACACACACACACACACACACACACACACACACACACACACACACACACACACACACACACACACACACACACACACACACATACACACAAACATACTCATTATCACACACATATAAGCATCCTTATAGTTTAAAAAACTCTCTGTTTCAACACACACACACACACACACACACACACACACACACACACACACACACACACACACACACACACACACACACACACACACACACACATACACTCTGTCCCAGAGGAGTGCTCGAGGGGCTTATGCAGAGGATTTTGCTGTTCTGCAGTGTGCCTGTCAGATAAGGAAGGAGACGCAGGCATGCCTGGTGACACGCTACTGAGCGCGTGCAGTACAGCCTCCTCTCCTTCCCCTTTCCTCTTTAACCTGTCACTCAAGTCACCTGCCACCCGCTGCTGCCACTGGAGATGATACCACGCATGCATGCACGCACGCACGCATGCACGCACACACGCACATACACGCACATACACACACACACACACACACACACACACACACACACACACACACACACACACACACACACACACACACTCACAGTCTTACTCTTGTCATTCATTTGCTGTTTTCTTCTTTTTTATCTTCTTTTTTACTTCCTCCTTTTTATTTCCTTCACCTCGTTCCTCCACCTTCCTTAACAACCCCCAACTCTGCATTCGCTTTCCCTTTCCTCACCTCCCAACTCCCCCTCCCTGCCTGTACCTCCTCCTTTCCCTCTTCCTATTTCATATACCCCATTCTTTCCCCCTCCTTTTCTCCTTCCTCCTGATCTTCATCTCTTCCCACCACCTGTAATCCTGCTTACAGCTGCTCTGGATCATAAATGGAAAAAGAAAGCGATATAGAAAGCACAGAGAGAGAGAGAGAGTGAGAGAGAGAGAGAGAGAGAGAGAGAGAAAACATTTTGAGTGAGCATTGATTGAGTCCGTTTTCCAGCCATGCTGCTGTTTCTTCAAAATTATTTTAATTATTAAAAGTTTAGTTTGATGCCAATGGCTGAGGCTAGCATGTATTGCCAGTATTGATCTGGTCCATGGGTGAGCTGCTTGGTGTGTGAATGGCATTTTGCCAGCACTTTCAGCCTTTCTCCATCCAGCAGTACAGCTGCCGTCAGCTGCCCCTACACTAACAGCCCTTCAGTGTTCTTGTATCTTTCAGTTCGTCCCAGACTATACCCAATTTTCATGATGTCCCGGGCTAGAAATCAGAGCCAGGTTATGATGTTTTTAGGAGGACAGTCATGGTAAAAGTGAGAAAAAAGTTAATATTTTGGTTTTATATAAATAATATACAAAAATATAACAAACATATACCGTACTATATTATATATATATATATATATATATATATATATAAGTATTTTACAATGATATACAACTTAGAAAAACTTCTCAACATTTGAGAAGCTTGCAGCAAATGTGAAACGGACTGCATTTATATAGCATTTTTATGCAAAATGCTCACACTCACAAACCAGTGGTTTTGAGCTTCCACTCAAGATGCTGGCCTGACCATCAAGAGCAATTTGGGTTTCAGTAACTTTCCCATGGACACTCTGACATGTGGACAGGAGGGCCAGGGCATTGAACCGCCGACCCTGTGATGAGTGGACAACTCTACTTGCTGAGCTGCAGACACAAATATTTGACATTTTTGTTTGATAATTAACTGAAAAGATGAATTGATTCAGGATTTCTGGCTAATGCTGGTCTAATAAAAAAATAGTCTAATCTGTGCAGCACTAGTCCTTGCATTTTTGATGATGGCGAGGACACAATGCTGCATCTGACTTGTAATGGAATGAGAGACCTGGTCAAAGGTTTAAGTTCCCTCTGTCCATGTGGGGTAAAGTGTTCAGCCTGTGATTAAAACAATGAATGAACAAATTGTGTCCACGCTTGAAGAGATGGTTGCTCCTACATCGCCCATCTGCAGGTATTTACCGCCTATGGAAATGCTTCAACCTTCACCTTTTCTTCTATTATATTGTTGCGAATGTAATCTTTTGCACCATGCCCAGCAAGCCCTCATGTTGCAGAGTGTTCAGTCCTGTCTCCCTCCACATCCACCCACCCTCCCATGAAAACCTTCTTGCCTACGCCCTAGGCCTCTCCTGTCCCAACCAGTCACCCCCCCACCACCACCCACTTTACTGACACCATCCCCCAGCCCTTGCCTCTTGGCAGCTCCTCCAGGCAGGCTAATTGACTCAGTCCCAGGAGGGGGGGGATCATGCCACATTTCTAATTTGGCTTCCCCTCCTGCAGATAAAAGCTACATCCCTCCATCCTTCAACCCCTCCCCCTTGGCTTCAACCCCTCGGTCTCTATACTATTCATCCCCTTTTTTTCCCCTTCCATTTACAGTTCAGATTGAGCAACTTACATTTTCAAGTGTTTAAAAAAAAAATACGTGTTTTTATGTATCTTTTCGTACATCTTTCTTTCTGCATTTCTTTTTCTTTCTTTAGCTGGCTGTCTACATGACTGCAAGCTCGAAATACAGACATAATAGACAACTGAATACATGAAAGGACAGATACACACTCACAGAGCACAGCACCTTGCCTTTGCTCACCATGGGGTTCACCTTCAGAGAGCCTCCATCTCCACAAGCTGCACCTGGGGACTACGATGGGCGTGTCTCTGTGTGTGTGTGTGTGTGTGTGTGTGTGTGTGTGTGTGTGTGTGAGAGAGAGAGAGAGAGAGAGTGCATGTGTGTGTGTCTATAAACCAAGCCTTATCCCACTAACAAGCAGACAGACAAAGAACAAAGACATTTTGGTATTGATTGTCTCACACATCAGAATCAGAAGAAATAATAATAATAATAATAATCTAAAAAATCTCCAAATTGGGAATTTTCAATTTTGCACTTGTTAAAAAAAATATGTTTGAGAACCTACGTATAAAGGGCTGAATAGTGCTTACTGCATATATGTGTGTTGTGTGTTAATATCTCTACAAAAGGGAGGTGGAGGAAACCTCAAGACCATTCACCCAATAAGGAGGCACGCACGCACGCATGCACGCACACACGCACACACGCACACTCACTCACTGTGAGCATACAGACAGTAACACAGCACAAGTCAGGCTTACTGACAGATTCTGCGTAGGAAGCATGCTTGGTATGTAGCAGTAGCTGCGGCCATTAGTAAAATGGTATTTTCAGATGGACAGATAAGATATTTTAACTGGAGGCACGGGGTCGGCTGGTCTTGTGGAAAAGACATTTGACACGTAGAGAGTTGTTACCTACAGTACAGTATGTGGAAAGATTTCAGGTCTGTTCTTCGTATTTGTAGATGAGTGGAAAACACATCCCTATTTTCAAATAACAAGTGAGACCTGGTTGGACCGATAGTTTGAAAGTTATTATGCAGATTTTATTTCCTAAACTCAAACAGGTGTACAGGAGATGCCCGTTTTTGCATTAATCTTTTCACAGATGTACATAACAGAAATATTATAGGCCCCCAGATGCCTTTTAACTTTTTATCCACCATAATGGTAGTAGTTTTGAGATGTTAAAAAAAAAAAATCATACCAGTTCAGATTGAGAGGATTCTAAATTCACCATCAGGTGGTGCAGGGAAATTTACACCCACAGAGACCCAGGGTCAATTCCAGAAGCGATACTTTTAACATAACTAATTGGTACTGTTCATGTTCACTGGTTTAACGGATGTTCACCAGACTGATGTCCTTGTTTTAACACAACCACTTCTACTGGTTGGTCTTTCCACACAGTATGTGTCTAGATGGTATAAGAGGGAGAGTTAGCAGCCACAGCAAATTGAGGCAAAAAAGGAAATATCCAACAAAAAAGCTAGTTACTGTTTGAAAAAAAACAAAAAACTGCCTATGACAAATGATTGTATTTTAGAAGATATAAATGGTATCAGTGTGTCACCCCTCTCATTGAAAGGAGACCATTGAGGTGGTTAGCATCTGATTAGGATTAGGGCTGCACAATGTATTGTTTTTCTATCGCTGCCGCAATACACATTGCGAAAGGCTGCGACATATCGCGATAGACACTTATAGTTTTTTTTGTGTTAGTTAAAAGAAAATATCAGCAGAAAACTGCACATTAAAATGTAACTTATTCATTTTTTAGTGGTGCTTTTTATATTCAATGTTCAATTTGTTCAATGAAAGAATGTTAGAAATTATTTCCTTTTATTTGTTTTAAATTCAACATTCAGCAATGTGTTTTCTCAACAAAAAAAAGCAGCAGAAATGCAAAACTGAGTACATTTTAATATATTTATTTATCGCACGCAATATCGTTATCGCATATCACACATTTTCCTCATATCATGCAGCCCTTAATTAGGATACCTCCTGGATCAGATGGAAGTGGCGGATCCAGAGCATGCTGGAGAGATTGTATGTCCCATCTGACATTAGAACACCTCGTGATCCCCTGGGAAGAGCTGGAAGGAGTCTAGGGAATCAACTTTGCTATGCCATCTACTGTGGTGACTCAGACAGAGACAGGTGGTTTGTAATTGATTAAGGATAGATTAATAAAATATACAAATGGATTTGCTCAAAATTTCTACCATAATGCACCTAGGGCACTGCCCCAGTGACAACACCACGACAATTTCAATGTTGTTTTCAGAAAGGATTAAGTAACCCTTTTATTGACACCATCTTCCTTTTAATTTACAGCTAAACTGAGTAAGATGTAAGTTAACGACAACATAATAATTATAGTCCTGGAGGTTTACCAGAACAAAAGCTTATTCAGGTATATAAAGGACGTAGCTGGTTACTGTCCCATCTGAGACATTTGTCACAAGCCTTCCCTCCCTCTCACACCTTATGGAAAAAAAAAACATTGAAGTTAATAGAAATTCAAACCTGTTTTTATTGGCAGGGATGAAAAGTTACCATTCTCAAATATAGAGGCGACAGTCTCTGATGTGACCACTGATTATGAACTGGAACTATGAAGAGAATTGGCTGGTGTCTTATGTGTGGGTGAGGGGGGCTTCAAACAGCAGTCTTTCATGCTTCAGACCCCATATGCTTATATACTGCTCACTGCATCCCTCATTAGCCATGGTTTTGTGTGTGTGTGTGTGTGTGTCTGTTGATGACCACCAAGAATGTAAATTCTCATGTTAATTAAAGAGGGAGAGTCAGTTCCTGCGTACTGCATAGCCTACATACATTTGATTGTGCACATTTAAACTGCATACATTTTAATGCATGTGTTTGTGGTGTTGGACAAAACATTTGATTGATTACTTACATGTCGCCTGTGACTGCTGACAGCTGTGCAAAGAGCAGAAGGATAGAGGAGAGAGAGAAATCTGTAGAAGAGAATGAGGGAGAATAGTGAAATGTCCTGCAGCAGGTTGTTATACTTTTGTAGTCGTTTCTATAAGGTAATGAAGACAGACATGTAAGCCTAATCAGAGCTACTGATCTAAGAAAAAGGGAGGCAACAGGTCCCTTTACTCCCTGTTAAGACCTTTCTTCTCTCTCTATTTCTTCTCTTCCCTTCTCTCCAATAACTATCTCCCATCCTCTATTTCTTCTCTTTCTTCTTCTTGTCTCTCACTTTCACTCTTCCACTTATCATTCCACTTGCAACCTTTTTCTCATAATGAAAGATGGATGGAAAGATTTACAGGAATGCTTGGGGCAACAGAAGATATGAGGCCGGTACAAACGGGTCAGAAAGTCTGCATTTGTACCTATTTGTTGAGAAAGGTCAGAGTCAGAGGTCAGTAGCTGATCAAGGCACTACCTGAGGGCAACATAAACACACCCATGCCCCTTATTTTTCCCTCCTTCATTTGCTGCTTTATCTAGCTTTTTTGTCCTAATCGTCCTGATCAAATTCTCACAATTATACATATTCACACCTGGAAGCTGCCCAGTACAACATGCGTGTGATCTGCTGGCCACTGAGCAGTTGGGGTTGCTCCACTGGAGCAGTTGGGGGCCCTCAATCGTGGTAATGAGGGAGGAGCAAGCGCTGCATTTCACTTTGCCCACCCAGATTTGAGATTCCGGAGATTGAACCAATGACCTCTCGGTCACAAGTTTGCTTCTCTAACCTTTAGGCCACCACTGCTTTGTGTGCACAATTGCTCTGTCTGTCTTTTGACAGTAATGGTGATAGATGAAAGGCAGAGACAATGAGTGACCAGTATTCTGCAGGGTGTTTAGTTGGAAATATAAGTGGAGGGAAAAAAGAGCAGGCTTTAACATGCTGAACAACAGTTGTTTTCACCTACATACTTGGACACACATTCACTCAACACACACACACACACACACACACACACACACACACACACACACACACACACACACACACACACACACACACACACACACACACACACACACACACACACACACACACACACACACACACACACACACACACACACACGTAATGTATATGTATACCTGGCAGTGCTTATACATTCAGTAAACTCTTATGAATCTACGTGTTTAAATGGAAAAACATTCAAAGTGCATGAAAACATAATGAATAATGCATAATGTAAAATCAGTATGTGTGGGCTTTTTATTTATGTATTTCTATTTTTCTAAGTTTTCATTGTTCATTTTGATGTATAGATTGTGTACAAAACTTATTTGGCATAGTAATATTTAATAGTTTTTTTTTAAGATTATTACATGTTGGGCCTTTTATTTGCATAGTACAGTTCAGACTTGAAAGGGGAGAGAGGGGGGGAATGACATGCAGCAAAGGGCCGCAGGTCGGAGTCGAACCCGCTATATATTGGCGGCCGCTCTACCAGGTGAGCTAACCAGGCACCAGTAATGTTTAATAGTTTAAAGCTTTAGTGCGCAGTTTTTGTCTCCACCATGAGGAATTCTAAGTAATGACAACAACACTGTCGGCGCGTCCACGTGATACAGCCTTCCGTGATCGCGTAGATGCCCCCACCTCTCCTCCACGCAGTTGCTGTATGCAAGGGGGACACGGAGGATTACAAAAACATGGACTCTTCAGAAGAGGTAATTATTTTCACTCAAGCTACTGCGCGGGAAAGCCACCGGACGCCACAATCTCTTCATACTGAGAAATACAGAGAGAGTTGTGTGGCGCTGATAGTTTTAATTAGCTTTGCTACTCATTTGGCAATGGCTTAAATGTAATGGACGTTCAATAATATAAAAAAGTTATGCACTAAAGCTTTAAAACTGGAGTAAACCTTTCAGATTCAATCAGATGATTGTTGGATCACGACATTGCAATTTGTGATGGCAAAAAATGGCCACAAAATGTCCAAGAGTTTAGGTCGATATTCTATGGTGTCCATTATTAGGAAAATGCTTCTGCCACAACAAATTTTGTGTCTGCTATGATCCCAAAATCCAAGTATTGAAACCATTGACATTACAGTTTAACTAGTGTGTTAATGTTGACAGTGGAGTTTTAAAGCATCCTGTGAATGTACATGTAAATGTGTGAGTATGTTTGTGTATGTCAGGTGTGGTTAGAAGTAACTTTTTAAGAGGACCTTTTCACACGCACACACAAAATAGACATTTTATTAACTTAAAATGAATTACAAGAACCCCAACACTAACCTTCCAACCTTAAAGCCTCCGAACACCAACACCGATGATTTCAGTTACTATGAGTGGACTCAGCTCAGGTTGAAGGGGGGCCGGAGCTTAGATGGGAATTTATTAGGTCACAAATCTTTTCTACCAATAAGAATGATAAAGCTGTCAATTGTCCTGCCCTAACAGGTCCAACAAAGCTACGAGGAGACTCAGGAAGATGTCAATCAATCAGTATAAACACACCCACACAGTCCTGGGAAGAGGTCCAATCAGCCAGATCAACTAAAACACACTTATATGTGTGTTCAGGGCCTTTAACACTAAAACCAATTCAATATTCATGTTTTACCTTGTGGGGACCAAGTTTTGTGTCCCAACATGAGAGGTGGGCTCCTTCAGTTGCCACACACACACACACACACACACACACACACACACACACACACACACACACACACACACACACACACACACACACACACACACACACACACACACACACACACAGTTTTCAAATCCTGTCATCAGTGCAGGAGAGGTTTAACAGCAGCAGGGTATAGCTACACACTGACAAGCTGATGCTCGCTGCCTGAATAGAGAAAAAAAAGAAGTCAAAACACAATTATTAGCCAAGTAAGCGAGACCTCTCTGAAAGCCAATGAACCGTGGGATGTAAAAGTAAAACCACTACCATCCCATGCTGTGTGTTATGATCTCTCAGTGTGCTTTATGTGAGGTCCTGTCATAAAACACTGTCACTAAGATACATTGGGCTTGGAATTACACAGCAGTGCTTTATAAATATTTTTGTTGCCATACTCTTTGGTACAAAACTCTTTTGAAGCCAAACTGAATGTATGTGCTTAATGACTGAGGACTTCTACTGACCAACTACAATCAGCAAAATGATCAGTGTGTTTCTGTGATTTTGTGATTTTACATTTTAACAAAGGGATAACTGAAATACTAATGGTGCAACAACACAGGAACACAGGGTGAAAAGAGGAGCTGCAGCAATGTGCAGTACAACAAAAAATATGGTGTTTTTTGAAAATTAAACCATATAAACCTATTCTGGTACAACCTCAAAATACAATTATGAACCTGAAAATGAGCATGATATGTCACCTCCCTCCAAAAAAACACCAATATGGTTTGGAAATATAAACCCTGTCATGATAATTGAAAACTGCAATATGTAATGCAATATCATATAAATGTAAAAACACAGCACATTGACCTCAGGATAATTGATAACTGTCATAGTTTCTGTGAAAGTATTTAGGTGATAGTATGAGGTTTTGTAGTGTTGAAATTTAAAAATAAATTAAAAAAACATTTCTGGAAGACTTTAGTTCTTAAAGACAAGAGTTCTAAAAAGTCAGTTCCAGTGATTGAATCAGAATCATTCTTCATTCTTAACACACTCTCAAGTTTATACGTTACCATGGCAATGGTTTTGATTTGATAGTGTTGACATTTAAAAACAAGTTAATTCCAGTGATTCAATCAGAATCATTCTTAATACACTCTTCAGCCTGAACACGTACTGTTACCTGTGCTTGTTGAATTAACTGTCTTTGAGTACTCTCTACTCTCCAGTTTATTGTTAGAAATTGATCACTTTGACACTTCAGCCTGTTCTGCATGTTGATATACAGCAACAACATACCAATGGAGTTCGTTGAAGGAAGCAGAGGCATCTACAGACCCATCAGGGTGTTGTTCGACACGACCATATATGAGCGCGCTTTGCAGCTCTGCTGGCATATGAAGTCTTACAAGACCAATATTGCATTGGTGATTGAACTTTTGAGGCTTCAGCGGGAAAGTAGTATCCCATCTAAGGTGACTGTTGAAGATATGACAGACCTGCTGGTAGAGCAAAGCAAAGCTACAGTGAGAGTGCAGCTCTGGGAGTTTGAATTGGAGGACTTTGATGAGGAAGATGCCAAGCCTCTTCTCATGCTGGTTTGGGAGGTAATCAACAGCATGAAAATGAGAGACGTTGAGTTTGAAGCCAGAAGGCTACTCCAGTCGCCAGAAGACATCCCTCCTTGTTTTCAACATCCAAAGCTTGTTAATTTGGCTCAGGAGTATGGCAGGAGCCTGACACAGCAGCTGCAGTCGTCCCCCAGCTCCAAACTGCTTGGCCCAAGAGATGTGGTGATGGAGGTGCTTCCAAAAGTCTTGCAGGGCTTCTGGTTACCTCCTCCAAGCACCTTCCTCAACATGCCCTCCCAGCAGCTCAGTGAAATGGCTGTTGGTATCACAAAGTTTGTTTTGGACTGGGTCTCCACTGCTTTGTCCACTGTGCACCATCGGGTCAACTTCTCCCTGTCCATCAGAGACAGAATGGTCCTGTCTATCCAGGAAACGGTTAGGCAGATGTACCCTCAAGACGTCCTGAGGAGAGGGCTTAACTGCTTTGCAGCAGAAGTGCTGAATGCTATCGTTGATGCTGCAGTGAAAGAGGTCCTTGTGCTGTTTCAGCCTCAGACTGATACTCATGTGCCTGCAAATTCAAGCACCAAAAACGATTGCACCCAGCACACCCAGGCTGGAGATTTGAATGAGGAGCCTGGTCTGGAGGAAGATGGTGAACCAATCCAAGATCCAGAATCTTCTGTTTTGTCTTCTCCGCCCACTCCTCTGACTCCCAATGCTGAACCTGCTGCCAATATTTTCTTAGATGAAACAGTATCCTCTGCCTCTATGCCTCGCCTAGAAGCTGACTCTGCTGTGGTTCCAGCTCTGCCATCTTCTGTTCCCCCTCCTGATGAACCTCTCGCCATCACTGTCATTCAGGATGGTTTGACAATCAGCCAGATTGAACCAGCGGAGCAGTTTACCCCAGACATTGCCGAGGTGTCATCACCACCTCTTCCTCTGACCCCTGCCACTGAACATCCAGGCACAACATCAGTCCTGGATAGTAACAATATGAATGAGAAGACCACCAGAAAACCTGACTCTTCTGTCTTGTCTCCTCCACACGCTTCTCTGACTCGTTCTAAATCTTCTGCAAACATTGACTTGGATGAAACGGAGGATTCTTCCTCTGCGCCCAGCCTAAAAGCTCCTGTGGCTACAGCTCATCCAACCCCTCCAACTCCTCCTGTTGAACCCACAGTGACTACATCAGCCCTGAATAGTGAGGACTTGAGTGAGAAGATGTCCAGAGAACCAGACTCTGTTGTGGCTTCAGCTCCAACACCTACCGTGACCCCTGCTGATGAACCTCCTACCATCACTGTTGTCCAGGGTGGTTTGACAATCAACCAGATTGAACCAGCTGAGCAGCCTGCACCAAAGGCCGACCTTGCTACATCATCTCTGAAAAGTGAGGACTTGAGCGAGCAGATGACCAGAGAACCAGACTCTGTTGAGGCTACAGCTCCAACACCTACCGTGACCCCTGCTGATGAACCTCCTACCATCACTGTTGTCCAGGATGGTTTGACAATCAGCCAGATTGAACCAGCTGAGCAGCCTGCACCAAAGGCCGACCTTGCTAAGAGGACATCTCCACCACTTCCCATGACTCCCCCTGCTGAACTCTCAGTCATTACTTTAGTCCTGAATGGTGAGGATGTGATCAAGGAGGTCAGCAGAGAACCAGACTCAGCTGTGACTGCGGCTCTACAGGCTCTTCCAATCACCTATGATGCAGCGCAGGATGACCTCACAATCAGCCAGGTTAAGGTTGAAAAGAAGAGTGGAAGCGCTTCTTCAGTTGGTTCAGGAAAACACTATGCTGCTGTTGCCTGCCTGAAGACGCAGACTGAGGGCCAGATGTACTATCGCAAGGGGAAAGTGGGAGTTTCCCATAAAGAGATGGGAGGGGAAGCGTAAAGTGCGCCTGTGATGCCCTTCGTGTCATTTAAGTGTTTACTTGTGCTTCCTGTTTGCAGGTTACTCATTAGCTCAGCTCGGTCTGGTGTGCTGAGGCCACTTAAGCTGCAGTATCCTCTGTTTCTTCTCTCGCTCTGGCTGTTCTCACAGGCACACCAAGGTTTGGTTATATTTGGTTAGGTTGTCCTATGTTTGCTTTTTGCTGAGTTTACACTTTACAACACCAACACACACACACACACACACACACACACACACACACACACACACACACACACACACACACACACACACACACACACACACACACACACACACACACACCTATTTCACTCATGCACACCCTACACCACTGACGCTACTGATTTCCATATCCCATTCTGTATATAGTTAATTTGGTCTAATTTGTTTCAATTTGGGTAAGTATTGTTTAAACATTTAACATGGTGTTGTCTCCCTCTTTGTTATGACCACCTGAGCCAGGTCATGACAAGTGGGTGCTCGTTAAATTAAGTTATATTGGTAGTGGTGTGTTTAGTGTTAATTGGTTGGTCCAGCTAAAGGTTGATTTTAGCTGTGCTTCGCAGGGTTTGTTTTTCTTTGTTGGGAGATGTGTTTTGTTGGAAGCCTTTGTTTGTGAGGGGATTTGTCTGTGGTTAATTCAGAGAGTGATTGTTACTGTCTGTTGCCCTGTGGACAGAAGTTTCTCCGTCAGGTTGTAGGGTGCTTTTATCCAGGGATGGTGTCCGTTTGTTTTTTTCTATCAGTGTGTTAGGAAAGTGGCTAGAGCGATTGTCTTAGGGGCACATCCGCTGCAGCTGGAGGGTCGCCAATTTTTGGTTGCTCTTTCGGGCTGCCGGGCTAATGTCATTGAATGCATATAATGGTTATTATTGCAGTCAATGCTGTGTATAACTGCCCACCGCAAGTATCACACGAAGCCTAGGGTTGAGCTTTAGCTAGCTTTTGGCTAGGCAGTTAGGGGGAAATTCTCTGTCGTTGGGCTGACAATTGCTAAAGTGCGACTGTGATGGTTGATGTATAGTTTTCTGTATTGTCCTTTGTGATGATTGCTTCCATGTTTTGTTTTTTGAGGCACCCACAGTATACTGTGGGCAAATTGGGTTTACCTTTAATAGCAGGCACTGGTCTTTCCAATGACCCTCATCACGGCAGTAGTTGCATATCGTACTGCCTTCTTGTCGCGCTGTCCAAGCAGGCTTACGCAAGAGGCCTGGCTTTGCAAACTCCACGCCACTGCACGGATTCATACTGCCACCAACATTACCTTTCCAATCTCCAACAGAGCGTACTTCACCAAAACTGTTCTTATGCGTCAACACAAAGTCATCAGCTAACTCTGATGCCTTCAGTGTGGTGGTGGGCTTCTGCATTTGGATATATAGAAACATATTGAGAGATGGCATCTTTAAACTGCTCCAATATGATAAGCTCACAAAGACCCACAAAAGAACTCACCTTAGTAGCAGAACACCAATGTTGAAAATGGCAAGTCAAATCACGGACAAACTCTACAATGGTCTGCTTATCCCCCTTTACCCAGTTTCTGAACTTCTGACGATAAGCTTCAGGAACCAACTCGTATGACTTCAAGACAGCTGCTTTCACAGTCGTATAATCCAAGCCATCCTCACCACATATATATTTTTTTGCATCGGCAACGTGTTCGAAGAGAGTGAAAAAATCTATAGATTTTGTAAGTGGTTGTAAAAAGGATCAGTTGTTGAAGATAGATGATCATTATGACATTGCTGTTGCAGGGAAATGTCGTAAAAGGATAAGATTAGATTAAAAGGAGAGTTTTGATGTCTTTATTTGAATGTGGTGTGTTAAATAAAACTGAGACTGAGTCTGTGCCCATGTCCGTATCTGTAGCAACAGGGTGCAGGCAGCGAGTTTAACTTTTGCAGCAGAAGGAGCTGTTAGTTTTGCAGTTTGAGCAGGAGACACATCGCAGGCATTTTGAGAGAGAGGAAAAGTTGGAGTTGGAGAAAATGCATCAGGAAACTGAGAGGAGGAAGTTGGACTTGGAGCAGTCTAGGTTGGAGTTAATAAGAGAGGGCAAGATTGTTCCTAGGGGTTCTGGGAGTCATGATGATGCCTCCATGGGCTCTGCACTGGGTGGTTTGGATATTGTTGCCAACTTGCGTTTAGTGCCGCAGTTTAATGAACGGGACCCTGATTCTTTTTTCACTCTCTTCGAACACGTTGCCGATGCAAAAAATATATATATGTGGTGAGGATGGCTTGGATTATACGACTGTGAAAGCAGCTGTCTTGAAGTCATACGAGTTGGTTCCTGAAGCTTATCGTCAGAAGTTCAGAAACTGGGTAAAGGGGGATAAGCAGACCATTGTAGAGTTTGTCCGTGATTTGACTTGCCATTTTCAACATTGGTGTTCTGCTACTAAGGTGAGTTCTTTTGTGGGTCTTTGTGAGCTTATCATATTGGAGCAGTTTAAAGATGCCATCCCTCAATCTGTTTCTATATATCCAAATGCAGAAGCCCACCACCACACTGAAGGCATCAGAGTTAGCTGATGACTTTGTGTTGACGCATAAGAACAGTTTTGGTGAAGTACGCTCTGTTGGAGATTGGAAAGGTAATGTTGGTGGCAGTATGAATCCGTGCAGTGGCGTGGAGTTTGCAAAGCCAGGCCTCTTGCGTAAGCCTGCTTGGACAGCGTGACAAGAGGGCAGTACGATATGCAACTACTGCCGTGAATGAGGGTCATTGGAAAGACCAGTGCCTGCTATTAAAGGTAAACCAAATTTGCCTTTTCATGCTCCAGCTATGCTTTGTTCCACAGTTGAAAGGTACAGCTCAGGGTTATTTTGGGAGGAAGAGATGTGATGCCCTTTGGTGTCATTTAATTGTTTTTGCTGTCTACATTGAGGAGGTGTGTCTTAACTTACTAATTAGAGTAGCTCAGCTGGGTCTGATGTGCTGAGGCCACTTAAGCTGCAGTATCCTCTGTCTCTTCTCGCTGCTCTGGCTGTACTCACAGGCACACCTAGTTTTGGTTATGTTTGGTTAGGTTGTCCTAGGTTTGCGTTTTGCTGAGTTTACACTTTACAACACACACACGCACCTATTTCACTCATGCACACCCTACACCACTGATGCTACTGATTTCCACATCGCATTCTGTATATAGTTAATTTGGTCTTATTTGGTTCAATTTGGTTTAATAAAGTATTGTTTAAAGATTTAACATGGTGTTGTCTCCATCTTTGTTATAACCACCTGAGCCAGGTCAGGACAGCGCCTAATTATGTATTTTGCAGTATGTACATTTAAATGTGTTGTGAATTCATGCAACAAGACAAGATGTTATGAGTCTTCATAAAGGTTTAACATGTCTTATCTCAGTGCCAGAAAAGTGTGAAAAATGTATTTATTTTTATGTAAAGATATACAAACAGCCAGCAATAGTAACAGACGTAAGAAATGAGCACTTTGAAGTGCAGAGAAATTATTAAGGTGACAAAGCTTTTGCTACATCCACAAAGAATAAACAAAGGAATGCATCAGAACAACCATAAAGTACAATACTCTTGAGTTACTAAGAAACTTTCTAATTAAAAATGTATATTTTAATGATTGAGGGTAAGGTACTTAAGGTATTTTCTTTTACTGGGGACATTAGTCCTATTAAATGTGCAAAGTTGACCAAAGTGAGATAAAACTGCACTCCAAATATTGACTAATAATAAAAAGGTGAAAGGGGAGAGGATAATTAATGGTTTATAGGATAATACTGGAAAGGTACTCCAATTTGACACTAATGAATGATAGAAATTTACATTTCACTAATGTGATGTTTCCCCCAAACTTTACTCACTCTAAACACTAAATTGATTTTAGATAATAGGCTACAATGTATTACTATGAGAATTGTAATACACTATGATCCGTGAAAAAATTATTAACTATTATGATACTTGACCTTAAGTCACTATAAAATGCTTTTTAATGTCATGATTATTGTTATAAAACATTATGAATATTTACGAGTGCTTATAACTATAATTATACAGTGCTTCAAGTGCATAAAGTATGTTTTTATAATGCATTATAGACATGGGTGTCGTAGAAATTGTTACCGATATGGTATATATTTTATAAAATCTGGGTCCACCAAGTATTTCTCATTTTTCTGTGATAAATCTGTTGTTCTAAATCATGCTCTAAAGCAATTTTGACAGTTTAAAAAAACAGTACATGTCGCGGTTAGAAGGACTAATATTTATAATCTGATTGAATCCAAACAGAACAATTCAAGAATGTCAGTAAAAACTGTAACTCCATTCATAGACTGTATTTATTATGACAAGAGACAAATAAATAAGTAGGATGATTAGGAAAGGAAGTAGGGAGAGTCAGACCTGCTGAATCCATCCCTGTTTAGTTTCTGGCCTCCCATCCTCTCTGCTCTTCCTCTCATCCCGACATAAAATAGTCATTAGGTGTAGTGGTAATTCAGCCAGCCGTCTTTCCACATTAGCTAATGTGCATCAGAAATGTCAGGAGTGTCTATGTGTGCATGGTGTCTTCATGAATACAGTATGTGGAACCCTGTGTATGCGGGTCTGTGTGCGTCAGCATTCTGAAGTGTGGTGGTTCTGTCAGGACTATCGTGTGTGTTTGTGTGTGTGTGTGGTTCGCATGACAAGGTTTTCTGTTCTATGGTCGACAGGTGCTAAATAATAAAAGCACCAAGAACAAGTGAGAGAGAGAAAATACAGGACAGAAAGTACACAAATGGAAGAGGAGAGGCAAGAATAGAAGACAGAGTGGTGGAGGAGGAGAGGAAAAACATGGGAGAAGGAAACACAGGAAGGAAGAGGACAAGACTTGTGAAGAGAAAAGTGCAGCTTGTTCAACTCTGAAACTAAACATCACTTCCTCCTCTGAATGTCCTTCCTTTGTTTAGGTTATCTCTCCTTCACTCTTCATACCTCCTCCCTGCTACTGTTGGAGATCAGTGCCAAGCAATAGAGCTCTTCTGATTATGGAAGGGAACGGGGGTTTGGAGACAGGGAGGGAAAAGCAGCGCTGTAGGGCATGACCGATGGTTTGTTGGTATTGTGTATCTTGTGAATGAATAAGGTAATTTTCTCTTTTGAAACACGAACTCCTGCAACAAAGCGAGATAGATAGAGGAGGAGGGTATGGCAGAAAATGGAAAAGAGACAGACACAAAGGAGAGAAAGACATTACATGGTGACATCTGATGTCAGGTTTTCTGTGACTGTCGCCTCTGTGTCTGTGTGTGTATAGTTTGTGTGTGTGTGTGTCTGTGTTATATATGAGACCGGTATCTTGACTTACAGGCAATTGAATCTGTTTTCTTTCACTAAATTCCATTTTTTAAATTTATATTCAAACTGTATCTTAAAAACGGTAAATGTTATTACACTCAGCCTTAAACTGAGTGTATAATGACAGTGTGTCGACAGAAAGTGTCAGCTATCTGCCAGTGTTTCATTGATTCATCCAGATCGGAGACAGCTGTACTCAGTGGCCCCTCAGTAACTCTATACATATCACACACACACACACACACACACACACACACACACACACACACACACACACACACACACACACACACACACACACACACACACACACACACACACACTCTGCCAGCCCTTCCTAATTTCTTCTTTCTTTCTCGAATGCTCAGGTTTGCCCTGCAATGTTGCAGAACAGCCTCTCCTTTGGCAGACTGACCTGTAATTGCACTCTTGATTTGTGTGGATCTGTGTGTGCATGTGTGTGTGTGTGTGTGTGTGAGTTTGGACTCTGGGTCTGTCCTGTCCCATCACCTTGAGCGGTCATGCAGTGTTGAAGGTGAGGTGGAATTAGGAGGCTTTACACAGGAAGATAGGAAAATAACGAGATTCTCACCATCCCTGTCACACACACACACACACACACACACACACACAAACACACAAACACACACACACACTCATTATCACACACATACAAGCATCCTTATAGTTTAAGAAATTCTCTGTCTCAACACATACACATACACATACACACACACACACACACACACACACACACACACACACACACACACACA
The DNA here is from genome assembly GCF_010015445.1 of Perca fluviatilis. Lineage (NCBI taxonomy): Eukaryota > Metazoa > Chordata > Actinopteri > Perciformes > Percidae > Perca > Perca fluviatilis. The sequence continues at coordinate 27,050,613 of NC_053116.1, read as the reverse complement.
CACACACACACACACACACACACACACACAGCAAGCTTCTCGTGTGTAAGGAGAGTTACATAAATCCAGTTGACTAGACTTGGACATGGACATGGAAAAAATATTTCCTGAAGTCATTTTTGTTAATAGTGTCCTGAGCTGAGAGTGCAGGTTGGCCAGGAAAAGCAGCGAGAGATGGAGTCTCATGGAGGTTGGCAATGGAGCACTGAATGCACAGAATGACTGGTATGTGTCTACACTGTTTGCGTGTGTGTGTGTTTTGTGTCCTAGGACGGGTGAGTAGGCTGAGCATCAAGGCGGAGTTTGGACAATTAAAAGAATTCCTGACTGCATTCTTTCTCCCATGAAAAACTCCCATACACACCAAGGTTATTGTCATCCTCTCTTTCTCCGTGGTTTTCCCGCTCTCACAAGTTCACACTCTTCTCTTGGCCAATTAAATGATTTCATGATCTGTCTCTCTGTCTCACACTCTCTCTATTTAGTTTGTTTGAGTGTAGCGTTAGAATTTGGACTACCTCTACTCTCTTTGACAGAGAGAGAAAAAAAGAAGTAACTATCCAAACTAAATTTCAACCTGTGTGTGTTTTTGTTTTTTTTTTGTGTGTGTGTGTGTGTGTGTGTGAATCCTCTTACTATGACAGCACCACACACAGTGAAGCTCATTACCTTCTTGCTGCTTACTTCTCTTGGTGTGTGTGTAGTATTCCTCAGTAAATGTTAGCTCATATGCATCTTTCTTTAGTGTGTGTGTGTGTGTGTGTGTGTGTGTGTGTGTGTGTGTGTGTGTGTGTATGTGTGTGTGTGCACTGCAGGTATGCAAGAACCAGCAGGGGATTTCAGAGCCCTTCACAGTAAATGACTAAGGTGACTTTATCTTTAAAACACACGCTCACTACACCTCTCAAACGGCTGCATTGCAATATTCACTGCAGTATGAATTTTCCAGTATACAACACTGGCTGATCATCTTTGAGGCATGCAGAGTTCTGTGTATTTGTCTAATTCGCACAACTCCTGCATTAAATTTCTCTTGGCTGTAACATCTTGTCTCACTACAAGACTTAAAGCGTGTTGACACTTATGGAAATGAATTGAGCTGAGGATAAGGGGATTTGTTACCAATCCCATCTGTCATCTTCCTAAGTGGTCTCAAATCCCGGTTTGCACTGTTGGATTAAATGCTAGTTCCTCTGAGAGGATGATAAGCTGCTGTAGGGCTGAAGCCGTTTACAGGTACAGGTTTCACTTCAAGGAATTGTTTGGTGAAACCTAAACAGCCGAGTTTTGTTGTAGTGTATTCCTGTAGATTAGCTGCTCATGGGGAAACTGCAGGGTATATGCATAGTAAATGCATGCAGACCATTTCCCTTGGCTAGCATTGTTAGCGCCACCATTTATCTAACACAAAATATGCTCAAGTTTTAATCAAATAAACACTCAGAACACAAGCGGAATGTTGCACATTTGCAAAACAGTCGCATCATTCCTTTACTCCCTGGGAAATTAATTTAGTTTAAGCACAGACAGTTGTGTAATTGCTCCTGATTCATTTCACTCCTGGGTCAGACCTCACATGGTGTAACTTCTCAGAAGATGACAATACGTCAAACATGTTGTCATTTAAGGAAATGAAGTGAGCCAAAGCTGCCTCGGGTTTGTAATCAATCCCAGCTGTCATCTTTTAAGGCATCTATCAAATCTGTTGATCCCTGCTAAAGCACTTACATTTTTATGCTGTAGTGAATGTAGGACCACAATTTTGTTGTTGATGTCGTTTTGGCAGTTTAGCAGTGGACTTACAGTATGTAGCCACTGTAAATGACGTTTTAACGCATGCTTGCTGAGTACCACTGCACCTGCTTGGCTCCGTGCCCAAAAGGAATTATTTATTCACAAATACACTGTCGAAACATTTCTTGAAAGGTGCACAGACACTGAAATATTGATTGACTGCTGAGAATGCAGACAGTGTAGAGACTGCCTTCTTTCATTATGACAGGATTATGATAAAGACTATTTCACAGTACAATGACGAGGCACAATTGTCCACATTTAGTGAAAAGCTTAATTACCATTATGAAAGTGAAATTGTTGTAGTGAGAGTTGGTTTGGGAGAGAGAAATTGCATGCACCCCAAAATACCAACCGGTATGTGCTATTTGATTGTGCTATACATGTTGTTCATAGCCTGGGAAAACCCTGACAAACTTCCGTCAAATTTGAGATTCGCTCTGCAAGTCAGTCTGGCCAAGAGCCCATTCAAGCCCATTTCCAATTTTTCCAAATCGAGGCACCAATCACAACCGTTGAGGTGGGCGTTACACCAGTCACAGCCATTGAAGCGGGCTTTACACGATGACGATGACGGCGAGCAGCGTTTTGTTTACATTCAACATAACGGCTACCGAAGCTGCACCGTCACCCGGATTGTTGGTCTGTTGGTGACGCCCCTTTGGAAATGAGCTGCGAATGAACCTTGCCCAGACCCACTCTCAGTTACAACTGAGAAGGGTCTGGTGTCAACCAGGCTATGGTTTTCATATAATAATTTTGTACTGTATGTTGCACAGATTTGACATTTTAATTTATTTTGTGATATTGTGCTAAAAAATGGACCACAGAAATATCAAGGGCACATGGAGTGGAAATATCAGGAGAATTCTCACGAGGGGTGTGTTCAGTGTGAAACTGATCGCACACATTTCACAATGTGTTTCTACATTGTGGCACTTGTAGCCACAAGTGTCTCCAGTTGACATTTGGTTTGCTTACAAAGGCTTGCTCTCATTGTTCGCATTCCTCATGGGGACCAAAGGGACAGTTGGGCTACGTTAGCCTCTAGCTGTCCCATTTGGTTTCAATAAGGAATCTTGATAATGTTGACAGCAAACGTGAGAACAAATGGAAACATTTTGTTTCCCTCACAGAAGTTTGCTGCTGGTGTGAGGATTTAAACTGCTGACTGTAAACTGCTTCTCTAAACTTTTGACGCATTCCTTTACCTTCATATTACTCTCTCTTTCCCCTATACATTATTAAGACAACTCTGTCATTTAACACAGCATGCTCTACAGAAAGCGAATGAAAGGACAGAAAATCAAGCTGTTTCTCTGTTCCTGGTGTTCCTCTATAGTGACATGATGGCAATGCATATCTGTCTTTTTTTGTCTTTTCTTTTCTGCTTCACTTCGGCTGACAGACAGTGGTGTATTTTCTAATCTTTCCTCACCAATGTCTGATCCACCCAAAATACTTGACATGAGCAGAGCAGTGCGACCAAACTGGCAGACTGAAGTGCTTAATTGGCTAATTAACTCTATGAAGCTCCAATCAAAGAGCCAATTAGCATGGGACACATGCATTTGAAATGGCCAATTAGTGGCAGTGTTCAGGCTGAACTCGTTAAGTATGAACTCGTTAAGTGTGTTAATTAATTAGGCAGGGTGAATGGTGTACCACTCCCACTGCTCTGTGTGATTATCTGCCTGAGAATCTGAGGCCTCTGTGTTCTTGTATTTCTATACTTATGATTGCCAATTTCAGGGTTAAGTGTCATGTACACACAAGTACATACAGTATACATGGTGGATTATAAAAATATATTGTTTTCGCAGAGTGTTACTTTTCAAGAGCTACTGATGATGCTTCACGATGATAAATTGAACACAAAGTAGTCATGTGATCGTCCATCTTCTGTAATCTGAGCTGAAAGCTAGTTAAATGACAACAGTGGCAAAACATAAATAATTTATTTATATTCAGTAAAGGAAATTAGTTTTAATACAATTGTTTCATTATCCAGCAGACAGGCAGGCAGGCAGGCAGGCAGACAGACAGACAGACAGATAGACAGACAAACAGGCAGGTAGGTGCAGGTTTTCAGTTCTCTTTGTGAACTATTCATGTGGAGACCTGAGAGAAATATGTGTGATCGTGTGATCGTGTGTGTGTGTGTGTGTGTGTGTGTGTGTGTGTGTTGTTAGTTCAATAGTTTAAAAATGAGGTGGTCACCAGAGCAGTTCAGCCATACCAGGTCGTGTTGGGGTTTCTCCTCTCTGTGCTTGGCACTGAGTGTTTGGGATAAATACTGTACTGCTGTTACTGTCATTCAGGAACAAAAGAGAAAATGGAACATAAGACTGGTCAGATTGAAGGCACAGATGCACAAGAAATATGTGTGTGAATCTATGTGCGCCTTTGAGAAACCCTAGTGCTGACATAATTTTTTTAAATGAAACTGTAGTTTGTTGGCAATGTCTTTTATGGGTGCTCAGCGTTATTTCAACACTTCCCACCAATCATTTGTCAGACACCTGTGTAGACAATACTGTCACACCACCAGACCTACTAGACACCAGTGAACAACTGTTGTTACTGCTTATCATTGTTTTCTTTGATAGTATGACAATGTGTGAGATTTTCACTCTCCAGTAAAGACAATAAACTGAGTGTCACTGGTATAACATGAGACTTGATGGGTAAAAACTGTCATGAACTAGGTATGGATTCAATCACTGTTATATCGTTTATACCAGTTGGTGAAAGAAAGTAGGAATCCAGACATTTACAATATACAGTAAAATGTCACAGATCGTTACTGTAACTGGTGTGATTATGTGACGTTCCAAGTGGGACTGTGGCGTTTGGCAGCCTGAGAGATGCAGGATGGCAGAGGAGTGAGGAGGGAAGAAAAAGAAGAAATGAAATGATTTATGAGCAGGCAGTATTATTCTTTCCTCAGTTATTCTTCCGGGTCTTTCCTCTCTCTTCTCTCTCTTCACTTCTCCTGGTTTTATTATCCATCCCTCTTCTCTCTGTCTCCCTCTCTGTCTACAGTGCGTGTGTTGTTTAACTAACCTCATTAACTGTGTCTGGCCTACAGCTCAGATTCTCGTTGAAACACACTCTCTAGTGAGTATTCATAGTAGTCCCATTATATCACCCGTCAGCCACTGCAAAACAGGCACGAGTAATCAAATTACAGAGAAAAGCAATGATCAGAATTTCAGGAAATATTTATAGCATACAGTAGCCTACAAGACGTGACTCTTAGGAAATGATTGATTGCACCAATACAAAATAATTACGGTGCACTAACAAGCTGTATGATATTCATAGATGCTTTACCTTATCCTTGGTGCAGCCATGATTTTTACCACAATTGTGGCAAAGATTTTCATTACCATAACAAGATTTTGACACATAAATGAAGACCAGATAAACCTTAAATAGCTAGCTAGCTATTTTTTTTTTAAACTGTCAACATCAACCAAGAACAGAGAAGCCAGAGGTCATCAAACTCACAGAGGTGAAAACCTGTACGGTCAAACAATTTTCCACTAAAGCAAGAGATTGTTTATTCAAAAACAGTGTTCTTCGAAAGGCGGCTATAGGATTTGTTAAATCCCCATTGTTTTGACTAATGTTCTCCATACTTCTCTATTGATATGACAGACGCCTGGCTGTGTGAGATTAGACACCAAAAGCAGTAAAGTCAGCTAGCTGTTCTCATAAACAATTTGTCCATATAGCTACGAAAAGTAATGCACTGTAATTCGTATGTATTCTACGTATTTATTACTGCATGCCCCACATGCTACAGACTGTGTAGATCTGCGTAGGGAGGAGGATGGGGAGGAAACTTTACTTTAACAGCTGTAACATAGGTCATATACTGAGCACAAACAGCTCAGCATATGTTCCATTCTCCAAAGACTTATTGTCTTAGTATGATCTTATTTGTTGCCTTTAAAACACATTGCAGTCTAAGTAAAACCAGTAAGAAAGTCACAAAATTAGGGACTGTTTTAGCTGAATTGCTGCAAGATCTTTTCATCTTGTGTTGATTTCCCAGACAGATCTCTGTTGCAGGTGTGGTGTGTTTATCCAGCTTTAGACAGAGAGCAGAATCAACCAGCAGTCATTGTTGAGCAGATCTTGTGGTGTCTGCTTGATGAGTTTTCCATCTGAGGGATCGACTGGATGTGCTGGCAGAAGGCTGCAGTAGGGGAAATCCGTGACAATGAGAAAGACAAAAATAATTGACCGCAATGGGTATGGGCTGCCTTCGCAGTTAGTTCATTTTAGCTGTATTTTATTTGGTATTATTTTATTATCTGTTTTAGTGGGAAATAAATGAGGAGGAGGAGATAAAGGTCATGAAGGTTGGAAAGTTGATTAGTCAGGGCAGAGGAGAATTATGGAGGAAGGAAGATGAAGAGCAAAGTGAGAGGAAGGAAAAAATGAGAAAGACATGGAGGAAAGGAATGGGATAATTCATGAAGAACAGGCAGATGAAATTAATAGGAAAGCAACAGAAAGGATCAGAAAGAAGAACGGAGGCAATCCCTTTCAGAGCTCTTCTAAATGGTATCATGCTCTTGTGGTTGTGGACTGATGCCAAACTCTGCATGTGTGTGTGTGTGTGTGTATGGCTTCCCTGACCAGTGAAGTTATTCACAAAGTTGCTCCCTCATTGTTTCCTCTAACCAGTGCTCGGTGAAGTCCTGACCACGAATTTACAATGTTGAAAGGCACCACCTATTTTACAATCCTTCCTAAATCACATGGCAAGAGAAGCGGGTGTGTGTCTCCGCTGACCGACATGCTGTTGGGTTAACTGTGGTGGCCTTGACAAACATGTCCCATCATGCATCTGTCTTGCGTTAGGAATCAACACATTGTGTGTTGTTTTTGCTACAGATACACTCATGAGATGGAAAAAGGAATAGGAAAACAAATGTTAACATACTTTTTTCACTGTTTATAGGGTACTCTACCAGCCAAACCACTTGTTTCTGCTGGCATACCAAATGTAAACCTTTATGCATCTATAAAAGTAGAAATAAAGATTCAAATCACTTAACTTGATGACAAGAAAAGAGAAAAACAAAGACCTCAGCAGGCACAATAAGCACGCAGCACAATGTTGGATTACATGAAATATTTGCTGTGAAAGGAAGAACATCTACACATCTTGGCACGCTATTTATGTATTCAATATTCACATTTGCCAAGCTTTGGTAAACCACGGGCAGTGTTCTTTCAATATCCTAATACACTTGTATTCCAGCCCATGCTCGGGTTATATGAGGTTGCATGCAACACACACGCTTATAAGCACACAAATACAGTATGCACACACACCGCTGGTCACTGGAAAATACCGATTGGTCGTGTATGTGATAATAGGAGCTGCTGACACACACACACACTCATTTTATGGTAGAATAAGATTTGTGAGAGCAGAGCTGCGACTTGTATGTCATAATATCCTCCGAAAGCCTGCATGGAAAATTTTAAAATGACCACCTCCAGGTTTCGCAAATTATTTATTATCAAGTGAAAAAGCCTGAAATGTGAAATTGAAAAATCATCTTGTGCATCACATTTCACTCTCTGTGTGCTTACCTACATCAGGCAGCTTTGAGATGGTATCCCGCCAAAAATTCGTAGAAGCCTGTATTACATGTTTTCTTTGGTGCTGTTCATCTTAATTACTTAAAATTTAGAATTTATCACAACATATTGAGGTTTGGGCCAGAGTAGAGGGAAAGAGATAAATTAAGAAGTAAGAGCAAATGGAGAAAAAAAGAGAACACTTTTACATATGGAGAGCCTTGGTAGCCGAGTGGTTACAGCACATGCCAAATAACGGCAACAAATCCGGCCTTGGGACCTTTCTTGCTCCTCTCTCTCTCTCTCTCTCTCTCTCTCTCTCTCTCTCTCTCTCTCTCTCTCTCTCTTCTCTGCAAAAATGCCCTCAACATAAACAAAAAGGGATTTATGTATGATTAATGACAAAGTACACATGCCAAAAAGGGAAGTGAGGATAAAGAGCGAAAAAGCAAACAGTAAGCAGTGAGAGAGAAAGCAGGAGATAGACAGAAAGTATCAGGGAGAATCCTACTAATGATCAACAGATGTATGATTGTCACACAGGCCTCAGTTCAGTGTTATACTGACAGCACACACACGCACACACACACACACGCACGCACACGCACACACACACACACACACACACACACACACACACACACACACACACACACACACACACACACACACACACACACACACACACACACACACAGGAAACTTAGTTGACAAGTATTACTTCCCTTTGCTACTGACTTGACCTAAAGGGTACTAGCCTTCCGAGATGTAAACGCAGATAATTATCATTCTGCTCTACAGAGGGTTAGGCCTCTTTCAGCTTATTGTTTTGGTTTTCTGGCCCACAACTTTAATGTTTTTGTTCAGCCTCACTGCTTTTATCAGCATTGTTTTCAGGTGCAGCAGGAAGCTTTTTTCAGCTAATAAGTTCTAAAAACTGACCATAGGCTATCTGTCTTGCACCAAACGGCAGAGGGACTAAGTTAGCAACTAGCTTGTGAACATAGTGGAGCATTCAGCTGCTAAAGAGCCAGATATTTACCCCAGGAGTGGGTAGAGACCAAAAACAGAGCTAAAAGAGAGTTAATATTGAACTTGCATTAATCAGGTGACCAGAAAAGCATGTGCTGGATGTGGCAATTGTTTGCCAATAAGTTCAGCATATCATCTTGCTAACGCTATCTCAATGTTGTAATTACGTGGCCCCTTATTGGACAAATAAATCTGTTTTTGCCAGTTTAACGACTCCAGAGAGGGGACTTGAGTACGCTGTTTGGTTTCAAAGCAGTGCATGTTTCCCAACATTAGTCTTTATTCAGTTATTAATATCCCAAAAGCAAACATTTAAATTCCTCTTCACACACACATGCTATCTTTAACCAAAACCAGAGTCTTGACCTAAAATAATGGTTAACCAGCTTTTTGTCCTCTGATGGAGGATCGGTCCCCACAACGTGGTTTATCAACTGCACACCACACACACACACACACACACACACACACACACACACACACACACACACACACACACACACACACACACACACACACACACACTTATGTACTTGCAAAGTCCCTCTTTGACAGAATCCACTATGTTACCATAACCATAACTTTATTATAACCTATGGAGAAAATCAAATATCACGATCATTTTGACCAAATACCTTGATGTCTATATTGCGACGATATTGTAGGGTTGACTATTGGTGCTTTCACAAAATATTTACACGGTGAGAGTTTTGATAAATAATCATCAGCAAAGAAGTACAAGTGCTTCTATAGCTCTCATGTTATTTCAGTGAAATTATTTTTCTCGTTTTTGAGAAGATATAATGTAATTCAGCCAACATGGAAATTCATATTTAAGTAATAACATGTGGAGAAGCACTATACCGTTGTCTTTTTTTTTTTATTGAAGCATGTGTGCTGCGGTCGCAGGCAGGCGGCTGCAGGCTGTGTAGTTTATGTGTTTGGGAGTAGTTAGGTTAGCAAACCTGGCTGCAGACTCTTGGCGTAAATGGCCTTGTGGTTTCATTTACACAGAGAGAGGGACTGTGTGCCTATTTATCTGCCGTAAGGCATATCAGCGCTGTTAGAGGGCCTTTTGATTAATCAGTCTATGGTTGAAACCAGGTGTCCATCTGAGGGAGTGATGGCTGATGCATCCTTGTATTACTGCACAAATAAGGGGGAGATATGGATGAAAGTAAATTAGATTTGAAGGGAAACAAATGTTTAAAGGGTCTTTCATTAGAACTTCTTTTTACAGAAGAAATAGTTACTATGAAAACTGTTGACAAGCGGTTCAGTGGATTATTGAGTCAACAAAGGGACACTGGTTCTGGGAAGAGATGTTGCTGCTGAATTTTCATGTCATTATTTATGGAAGCAAATAAGAGACATAAATATTTGAATTTTAACAGCCACTGAATACTTAATATTGAAATATTTTGCTTTGAAAACTGTGTATCTGAATTTATTTGTTCTGAATTGACCTCTGAAATTAAAATATGAAATTTCTTGTATTTTCAAAAAGCTGAATTTGAATGGTCAATGGTCACAAATTCAGATCCAAATATTTAAGTTTTCGAATAAAAAAAAATAGATTAATTATTCAATGCTGTGAGCAAAACTCACTTTTTTTAGAGAACAGAATTTCACTCAAGTTTGGTATTTGATCCTTGATTTTTTTCTTCTGACCCCAACATACTCAAAGGGTAGCTTTAATCAGATATATTTCTGATACTTCCCTGGTAACAGTTTTCCTGCAGCTGCTGGATGAAGAAAAGCCACAAGTTCAGAGAGACGGTATAATACAAAACAGTTGGCTACGAGTTCCAAACTGTAGAGAGAAAACCGAGGCACAACCTTTAAGTCGTAAGGACTATCTTATTAATCTTTTTTAAGAGCTAAAAGCAAAGACTGTGTGTGACTTGGCTGATGTTTATAGAGCATTAGCTTAATCCATCCTATCAATGACAGTGAGTGTGTGTGTGTGTGTGTGTGTCTCCCAGGTTCAGTATGTCCCGTCCCAGTGTGGATGTACTGTACTTGTTGATCATACAGGCTTCTGATCAGTATCTTAAAGTACTTCTATGTCTCTGTTTGTCTTTCTCTCAGCATTTTTTCATTCATTCTTTTTCCTTTGTCATATACATTCATGTTAAGGTCCAAGATGTCACTTTGTGATTTGGATTACTGCTCATATGGTACGATGCAATGGGAGATGCTCTCATGTGGCATGCATCATGTATAATAATGATCTAACCCACTTACTGAGAGACTCAAGAGAGAAGTGGAAATGTTCAAAACAAGATAATTCAGTGGATTTGGCAGGATTTGTTGTTGTCGTCATGTCAAGTTTGTGGAAAGTTATGAAGCAATAAGTTCTTTTAAATCATATGCCTGACAAACATTTTCTGTATAATTGTCTATCAGAATAGACGATAATGATGATAAAAGTTTGTATTATTGTGTCGTAGCACCAGTGACTCTTCATATTTGTCAGGCTGACAACTCCAAGTCGTGTCATTTCAAATCCACTTCTCACATAATTGTGAAAAGTAGAGTATGTTCTCTTAAAGGTCCTGTCGTTTGGTGTCATTATGTTCTTAATGTGATATATTTCCTGTGGAAACAGAACGTTAGTTATGGGCTGACAATAAGGGATTTAACTTAAGCAAAGCTATTAGTTATGAAGAGAAAGGCAGTTTCATCTGATAACAGGCATAATGACTTGATTGGTTAGATTTTTTTGGTTACCTACTTTTGCAACATGATGTACAAGTTTTACAGTTTCTCACAAATGAAACGTGTCTGTTTCATGGGATCTCACCAAACACCAATCCTGACAGCACTGGGCTTTCTTTTCATTAGTTTCATTAGCTTTCTGTTTTCTACAGTGACGATAATACTGTTGATTACTCAAACTATGATTTGAGCAATCAAATACAAGTGGCATGTAGGATGTCTCTGTGTGTGATTTTGTAGCTCACGTGAATCTGGTCTAGAACGTTGATGTTCTTTACTGTTCCTGTATAGATAGACAGCTGCAATTTAAATGTCTCTTTCTCATTTTTCCTCTAACTTTTCTTCTCCTTCATCCTTCCTTCTGTACCTTTCACCCTTCCTCCCCTCTCTCCAGCTTTTCATTCTGCTCAGAGTTTGAACAGCTTTGTTTTTTTCCCCTTGACACGTTGGCTCCAAGAAGAGGGGAGGAGTGGAAGGAGGAAAGGAAAGTAGGGGTGGAAGGAGAATAAGAGCTGAGCCAAAACAGAGGGAAATGACAGTTTGTTTTGGTCAGGACAGCCTATTACTTTGAACACTCTAATCTTCCTCCACTTGGCCGACTACCTGTAACCTCAAACAGGATGGATGGAGGGAGCATGGAGACAGAGGCTGTGGTGTAGAAAGATTTCATTATATTTGTGGACTAACTTGTATATTTGACCCAATTTAGCACCATAAATAGAATAAACTACCAGGTTCTGCTTGAAATAGGCACAGCACAATATTTCCATACATTTTAGTCTTAAAATAGATGGCACAAAGCTAACAATAAAACAGCATTTATAGCCTAAATCACAGCAAATGTTTGACTTTTATATAATCAGGGGAAGACAAAGATTACAGACTAACGCAGAAGCACTAATGCATATTTCAACTTTTTAGAGAATCTCCAGATTGCTGTGGAATGCTTTAATAATGCGTCCTGTCTGCCAGATGTGACTGGAAATCTTGAGTTAATGTGCTTGTCTAAAGTAGAACAGGTTTTTCTATCTTTAACTAAGGCTGGCATCAGATTTAAAATAAAAGTCTTTGCATATTATGTCAAAAAAATATAGATTCCAGATTTAGTTTTAATGCGCTTGGATGACATTTTAGTGCGCCTCTGTGTGCTTCTTCTCTGTGATTTTGGGGCTATGTTAATGACAGCTATTGCCTTTTATGATAAAGAGGTGATTCCCCAAGTTTCCCTGGCAACCCTAAATCACACCGTGTGTGTGTGTGTGTGTGTGTGTGTGTGTGTGTGTGTGTGTGTGTGTGTGTGTGTGTGCGCGTGCGTGCGTGTGGTTACGTGTACATGCATGTGTGTGCTGACAGACTTCTTTTTGCCCTGCTTTGTGTTTGGAATGAATGTGGACTTAAAAGTCAGGTTGGTTGGAGCACCTGCATAGTTGTACTGTAGATGGATCTGAGCTGGATAAAGCCAGGGACAGTCCATGTGTCATGGAGGTAGCACATGTCTCTCTGTAGCATTCCCCAGGACAATGGCAAAGTTACCAGTGGCAAGAGCTGCAGTCCAGAAGGAAGCACAGATTTTAAATTGGAACAAGCAGGGACAAAGATCTGCAAAAAAGTTAAAGAAAAGTTAAAAAGACGGTAAAGGGAGTGTGTGTGGGCTCTTGTGTTTGTTTGTTTTTTTATCCTGTTCTCTCCTGCCCTCTCCTCATCATCTAATCAAGTTTTTATGTTTATGAGATTTCCTGTTGCACTCATGTATCATCCTTCCTGTTCTTTGCCTCCAGTTTTTGGCTATAAAAACAACAACAGGTGCCTTATAAGTGGCCTCAGTGGAAAATCAAACTTTTTACCTGTCAGTGTCTTTAACTTATTTTAGCCAGAGATGCATAAGGAGATGAACCCCCAAATAGTGTAGTGATCTTACAACAACTCTTACATATCCATAAAAGCATCTCACTTTCCACTTACCCATCCCCTTTTTATGCTCCCCTCTAACGGTCTTCAATTACTAGTTGATGGTGGGGATTTCTGGCGTGCCAGACACAGACGGCGCTCAGTACACCTGAGAGATCTGTTCGCGTGTGTGAGAGAGAGTTAATATTTTTGTGTGCGAGCAGCTGTTTTGACAGCCTAAATTTGAAAGTGAAATTGCAATAATGGCAAAGCTGAAAGTACTTTAACCACTTGTGTAATCTGCTGTAACAGTTATGATCACAGGCTGTGTGTTTGATTGATGTGTGTTGATGTGTGTGTGCGTGGGTGTGTGTGTGTTGCTCTACTTGTCTGGCAGAGAGACGTGAGCGGCTGCATTTTTTGCATTCCTCACTTTGGGAAAGTGATTAGTAAAGGTTGACATGGTCTGTGAATGTTTACTTATAGGTTTTTGCTGATAGCATGTTGTGTTTAAGGAATCCAAAATAGGTAGTAACTTCTCTTCTTACTAGTGTGATACATCTCTGATGCTTTGTTTTGACACATTTTGAAACTGAAAGAACTTCAAATTGAAAAATGTCATTGTGAAACCCAAAGAAGTCTGTTTTTCAAGCCTGTTCCCAATTTTTTTAATGACTAAATGAAACATTTAAGCACAATGTACAATATACCAGCTGTAGACGTGGTGATTGGAGATTAAAATTATAGAGGAATTTATTAAATGCAGATCAGCTCTAGTTAAAAGAAAAAGAGGGCATTATCTTATTAGTTGAAGAATGTCTACCTTAAAGGACAATTCCGGCGCAAAACGAAGCTAGGGTTTATTAACTGATGTGTACCTACTCTGTCGCTCTTTGGGACATGTTTTCATGCTAATCGAATGAGTTTGGAGCTTTGACGAGGCTACCGCGGACCGCTGGTTAGCTTACAATGCTAGTATTTGGGGCATGGGGACACTCAAATTAAATCGTTATTTAATACCACTAAAAAGGCTTGAAATATCACCACACCATAACGTTAGCATAATGAGGGTCCCTAAATGTGAACCGAAGCATTGACAACATTGTAAGTGTACAGATAGTTTATTAAAAAAATAGATTATAAAGACAGTCGCGTTCATGTTTACTTGTGGGAGCCATCTTGGAAACCAGTCATGACTAGTCGAAAAACGAGCGGCGTGCAAATGAGTCTGAGATTCCCATACTGTCTATGGAGATTCCACGTGGCACGGCGTTCGACTAGCTCCAAACTCATTCGATTAGCATGAAAACATGTCCCAGAGAGCGACAGAGTAGGTACACATCAGTTAATAACCCCTAGGTTCGTTTTGCGCCGGAATTGTCCTTTAAACTTGACTTAATAGCTAACTATTAGTACTACTACTACTACTACTACTTACTACTAGTATTTCCTTACCACAGACTGTTATTGTTGATAGCTAAAGTTAGCTAAAGTAGCATAGTCATAATTACTGACATTACCCGATAAATCCAGTCTTGTGCCGATGATCTGACAAGCAAAAGCCCCGCTGTCTATGTCCTGATAACTGTTTAGAAAACAGTTTTATATTTTAGTGAACTCACAAACAGCAAGAATCAGTCTCTTGTTCATTGATTTGCATTGCGCATCGCTGTGTGTGTCAGAACCACTAATGTTCTCATGAAATCTTCTCATTGCTGAGCTTGTCTCAGATTTCCCCTGGGGTGTATATGTGCACGCTCACACATTAATAACTGCACAATCTAATGTCTCAACAACTCCTTGGGAAGTGTGTGCTTCTACGTGCATGTGTGTGTGTGTTAATAATCCACGATGGTGCTGAGAGCAGCCTGTCTGGTTGGATCAGTGCCCATCAGGATCAGGAATCATTTTGTTGGTTCTGCTCGCTTGTGTGTGTGTGTGTGTGTGTGTGTGTGTGTGTGTGTGTGTGTGTGTGTGTGTGTGTGTGTGTGTGTGTGTGTGTGTGTGTGTGTGTGTGTGTGTGTGTGTGTGCCTGCCATTACATACACCCTGTGCCTTATCTGCCTGCTTTTCAGCAAAAAATGACTTCCAAATCCAAGTGTTTCCAAATCCGAATGACTGTTTGGATTTTTCGATTTAGTCTTTAAAAAGATAAGAATAATAAAATGTCTGTCAGTTGATTTACCCACTTGAGATTTTTTTACTCCACTGCACCCACTCTCTCTGTTGTATCCAGTGCATCATTACTCTCATTCGAGAAAATGTGGAGTCATGTGGGGGAACATAGACATCGTAGCAGGGACATTACTCCCAAATGTTAACTTGTTTAATGATGGTGCTGAAACGAGCGTTCATTGACTTTGTCCGCTATAGCACGTATGGATCAAAAGAAGAGGTGACCCAGGTCATATGGTCTTTTTTTAAGGTGATATATTGGCCTGACATTCGTAGCTAGCAGCTAATAATAATAGCCAATGTACATGCAAAAGTCAAGTAGTCGTAGTTGTTTCAGAGATTGGCTTCTTAGGATTGATAGTTTGAAATGTTTTTAGGTGATACTACATGTGCAACATGAGTTCAAAATGTTAATATACGTTCAAACCTTCTGCATAAATAAAAACAAGAACTTGATTTAGTGGCATGCAGGAACTAATGCGTGTGTGGGCTTTTAAAAAAAAATGTATTGTGTGTGTGCTGTGCTGTCTGTGTGCGGGCTGAAGTTGAAAGCTTCTGTCTTTTAGTAGGTGATTTCCCAGGATTTTGTCTTTCATCTGTCTTCACTGTGATCTGTCCTGAATTCCCTCAGAAATAGCAGCAGTGTGACAGCCCAGGTTTGATTAAAGTGAAGCAGAATTACAGGGGGCTCAAAACTCTATATCTTATATTCCATAATACAGTATATATAATCCATATTTGATAAAAGTAATAATGAAAAGAGAGTGATTGTTTAGTCAGACTTTGCCGGTGAACTTATTTATTAAAACTGTATACAAACAAAACAAAAAAGTTAAGACAAAAGTAAAACATTGTATTCTTAATACATTTGTGATGGGGAATTTAGGTTACTATAATTCATACAGTCAAACCTGATTTATAGACCTTTTATTTGGCCCGCATCTAGTAGATTCAGGCCTTCATTATCTAGTGATCAGCCAGCTAGATATAATAGTGGTGGGAACGAGTGGAGCAATGTGCATTCCACCGAGAAATACTGCTTATTGTGTATGTGTCTGTGCGAAAGAAACAAAGCCGTGGTAATGCAAGGTGCTGTAATCCACTCAGTGACCTTCGGAACCTGCTCGGAGGTGTGTATGTGAAAATGTGTCACTAAAGCTTACGCCTGAAGGTGGTCTTATCCACCCGGTGACCCTCAGAGCCAGATGGTGTGTGACTGCGTGCCTGTGAGAGTGTGTGACAGTGTGTGTCCCACCTCTGAGCCTCCTTGCACCACAGTCAGTCACCCCACCCATCCACCCACACATACTGCCCTCCTGACACGCCAAACCACCACCCCCCTTAATGCTCCATCCTTTCAGTTGGGTGTGATCACATCAAAGTGAAACAGGGGGGATTACAGGTTTCTGTGCCTCTAGGGTTCCCAAGCAAGACCTCTCTCTCTCTCTCTCTCTCTCTCTCTCTCTCTCTCTCTCTCTAACTGTAACACTCTCTCTCTTTTTCGTTCCTGCCACTCTCCACTGGGGCCCCTATAATCCCTGTTGTGTCAGGAGGTCAGGGCACCGTGTCATGGACGACCCGTCAGGACACATAGTACAGCTGGATATAGATAGCTATCTGAGCTTGAATCTAGACTAGACTTTGCCCTTTCTCTCTGTCTTTTTAATTTTTCCTTCCTTCTTTAATTTATTTCTTTGTTTGGTGCTGCGCTTTTCTTTCCTTTTTTGCTTTCACACTTTTGTTTGATTTCTGTCTGTGCAGACACAGCATCCGTTAATTGACGACACCCAAACGCTACTTTACCATGAAGCCCCAAATAACACCAAAATGTCTTTTAGTTCTGCCCCATTTAAACTCAACTCCTGACCCACTACTGTGGATGCTATTAATACACAAATTCACTTCACATGTGCGCACACACACACACACACACACACACACACACACACACACACACATATAGATGAGATTAGCATGTGCTTACAGCTGGCAGCATAGGCTCCATAGTTGCAATAATGCTAATGATCCACTTAGCACTGGTATTTGTTTCATGTTAGGTCAGTATGTAACACCCACAGACCCCTTAAATCACACATAGAAAGAGAAAAGTTCTTGGTTCCCTTGTATTTCATGCTGCTCATTTTACAGGCCTGGAATATAGGCCAGGATAGTTCTGCATCTGTTAAGCAAATGTTTATAATGCAACACTTGTAATGTTGGCAGGTGTCATGCTATCCTAACGTCACACTGATTACACTGCTATTGCTGGCCTGCTGTAAATGCATGCCATTTGAATCCATTGTTCCTCCCTTGCTTATGACTTCTGCCTGACTCTGCATCTGTCCTGCAGGATTCCTTATCGAGGTGGAGCAACAATGCAATGTGTCCCTTTATAGATTTATCTCAGTTATCCAGCTAAATCGAATAAGATAGCATACGTATACAGCATGTCTAACTGAAGTAAACATTACTTAATAGGAGTGAAGCATGGAAGTATGTCTCTAACAAAGCCAGTTTGGCCTCGAAAGAGGGACATGACCAAAAGGACGCAGTGAATGGCAAAAAGTGCAGAATGTTGCCTCCTGAATGGGTTCCTTTTAAAACATCCTCATCCATAAGAAGCATATTCAAAGTCTTCAAAAGCCACATTCAAACTAGAGGATGGATACCCGAACTGAGCCCGTCGGTACCTGACGGGCCGGGGCGGGTTCGGACAGATATTTAGAAATGATGTTCGGGTTCGGGTCGGGCTCGGTTACATCAGCGCGATAAGGCATTGAACATTTTAAATTAAACAGCTTATTAACATGCGCTTGTTGCCCCATGTGTGCTGATGCGCTCATCTGTTCACATTTCCGAATGCCCTACAGTTGCTTAATAAAAGCAGGCTTTCCACACAAACAAACGTACATGTGTCATTAGTGTGAGAAAAAAATGATATTTTAACTGTGTCGGGCTCGGACATAAATATCTTAATGCCTGTCGGGCTCGGGCCGGGCTCGGTTACTGCTCTGTCGGACACGGGCAGAGCTCGGACAGAAAAATGCAGCCTGATCTGCACTCTAGTTCAAATACCTATCCCAAAAGTCATTGCATGCTGGCATCTTGACTGTAATAAGCAAAGGACGGAACATGGGATGACGAAATGCTGAACTCTGTTGCCCATCTTCAGCCTACTCGTCTTCCATCTAATGCCAGCCACACATCCGCTGGCCATGTCCTTCGAATGAGGCAGCCTCCAAAATTAAATGTAGTAATGATGTGCACTCCTACGCAAGGGAGAGTAAAGAACACAAGATGGAGGCTGGTGAACTCAACAGCCACATACCAGAACACATCTTGAGATGTTGGAATGGCCATTTCAAGCCAATATTTTGCTCAGAGATTCTCTTCCAACAATAACACTCTGCTTTCACAGCACTGTTAATAGGTACAGTTTTAAAAGTCAATATGGCTTCATTAACTTCATTGAAGCATGACCTCCTACTTATTTTTTTTAAGGTTGACTTTGAAAAAGATGTATTGCTACATTAATATTAGTATGATATGCCCTCACAGTAGGAATACTTAATTCTAAATACATGATGGACCTATTCTGGCCCTTAGTGTAAAAAGAAAGCCCAGTCTGAAAGCACCAGAAGTAGAAGGGAGCAGAGCTTCCTGGCAGCTGCATTGTGCAGCTACGCTCAGGTTAGTGTTACTGTAGCTGCTGAGCACATTATAATGTATATCCTCTGGATGTAAGCATGTTTATCTAATGAAATAGTGGAAGTGAGAATGTGCATCTTAGGTGGTGCATGACGTCGTACACTATACATCGTGAGCGTTAACACATGTGGTTAAGTTAATCATCTTACAAGACTAACAGTCTTCGGTTCTATTTACATCATGTAAAACATGTGTCGAAAAACAATCACAGCAGTGAGCTCTGATCATAGCAACTCAATCCAACCCAATTTTATTTAACATTGAGGGTTAGGTATTCTGTATAGGTATTATTATACATTACCATTATTCGTATGTAATTACACAGTTACAGACTGACACTCCCCCTCTTCATTAATATTACTAAACACACTGCAGAACACCATACAAAATATAGTTAATATTTTGACAATATAAAAATACGATACAATAATACAAAATATTCTTGATGTGGAATCACCTGTTCAACATTACTTTAGTCATAATATAGGCCTGCTGTAGGAAACAATGTGAAGATGACTGGAAAATATAATAAGATAAATATCCTCTTTTGTTTTCTGTTCTATATATTTTTTGGAATACCTTAATTGAATAATAAACAGACCATAAGACCACAGATTTTGATAGGATTAGATTAGATAGACTTTATTAATCCTAAATTGGGGAATTTCATCGCTATAGAAGGAAAATATCAGTCACACAGCACACATACAGAATATACAAGACATAATAAATAGGATAGAATACAAGAACAAATATTAATACAAAAAAAAAAGATTAAAAAATACAAAGGAAAGAATGTACAAACGTATATACAAGTTGGAAATAAAAATGTACAGTACTTAGTGCAGTATTGTTATGTAAATCTGAGTCTTATCTAACACTCAGTGATGAAGAGTTAAAAAGTTTTATTGTCTGTGTAAGGAATGATTTCTTGTAGCGGTCAGTGTGACACCGAAGCTGTCGGAGCCTCTTGTAGAAGGTGCTCCGCTGTTTGGACCAGTGTGGGATCCTATCCATCTCATTTGTTCAGTGACCTCCTCTCCACCACAGCTTCAAATGTCTCCTGTTTGCAGCCAATAACGGAGCCAGCCTTCCTGATCAGTTTGTTCAGTCTGTTTGCGTCGCTGGCTCCGACGCTGCTTCCACAGCAGGCGACAGAGGAGAACAGAAAGCTGGCCACAACAGACCGATAGAACATATCCAACATTTTACTGCACATGTTGAAGGATCTCCGCTTTCTCAGGAAATAGAGTCTGCTTATCTCCTTCACAGGGGGCATAGGCGTATATTTCTGGGGGGGATGCAGGGGATAGGCATAATTTACGTTACAATTTAAAGACATTTACACCATAACTTGATGCAGAAAAATCCACCAGAATGCAGGAAAGTGTTTAAGATGCTCAAAATTTAAATTTTGCTCAAAAGTGGAGGTCCCCCCCAATGTTGAAACAAAACCTTGACAGGGGGAGACCCCAACTTATGAGACACCAGCCTAATTGTGGTCCCACCCTAATCTAAAGATCATTTCGGTTCACTGACTTGCAATAAAAAAAAAAAAAGATTCACTAAGACACTATTAGGAAACTGAGTCCTCATCTGCTGCAAAAGAACAAAAGCTTTAGCTGAGACAAAAGCCTTTGTCAGGATCACAGCACTCACTCTGCAGTCTGTAGAGACATCAGACTGGTTTATGACAGACAGGTCAGCAGGGGGGCGGGCAGTGGGCTGAAAAAAATACTGCACAAGCACACACACACACCAATAGCTTCAATTGTACACATGCCCATGTGCATTAAAGTGATTAAAGCACTGAAGGCAAGTGTGCATTGTGTGTAGAATTGCAAACAATCGTGGAGACAACACACACACAACACACACACACACACACACACACACACACTGCAGTGAACCCCCTAATGTGAGACCCATAACCTCTGTATGGGGACCCTACCCTGATGAGAGTGGTTTGTAGGTGTGTGTGTGTGTGTGTGTGTGTGTGTGTGTGTGTGTGTGTGTGTGTGTGTGTGTGTTGTCTCCAGGGTTGCCAGGCACAGCACCGCACCTGCCATTGGAATGAAGTGGGCAAGTTGGGAAAAAATGGACACACACACACACACACACACACACAAAATTTTAATTTGGTGACGTGTGATCATGTGAGCGTAAAGTTGGGCTACAGTACAACTATATAAGTCATTTTGTCTATCCACTGATGTTATACTCCACCCCGTCCCAGTGTTAGAAACATACTGATCATATCAGTGGACAGTGGATTATGCTGCGTGAGTTGAATGGATGCTTTGATACTTTTTGTCCCTCGTGAAAACTCTTCATCAAAGGAATACATTCTAGCTGACTGTATTGAAGCTAACCACAGCAAAAGGTCTCTGTAAAAACAGAAAACACAAACTTGTATAGCCACCTATCAAGTCTACAGGGGTAAGTGTTTGATATAATCAAAATCGTTTGGCCAAAATATCACTTTAACTCCAACCACATGTGAATTCTTAGAGGTAATTAAGTTCAGCTACACTTTAAGATCTTCCCCCTGGCATGGCTATGTGTTTAGAGGCTGGCAGTCATGAATAGCTGACCTACACTTCAACTTTGATATGTACAGAGGATGATGTAAACCCTCATATGTTATAAATGTGTGCCAATTACCCTCTTACTGTATTTACAGTAGCTATATCAGCCACACCAGCATAATGGCATCCTCTTGTGTCTGAATATCTTTCTCTTTGTTTGTGTTTGCAGTGATCTTTATCCTAACTGTTGTTATGGAAACACATCAATACACTGTAGGCTATGTCAACGCTATTTGGAAGTCTTTTGAGCCAACATCATGTGTCAGAGTAAGGTTTAAGTCGAGCATCAAAGCAAGTCACAGCCCAATCTCAAGCCTAATTTTGTGCCTCTACACACTGTGCAAGTATAATGCCTGGTGAATCGTAGCATGATGATGTAAGTTTTAAAAATGCAAACCGATACACTACATTCAAGTGTCCATCAAAAAGTACAGCCCTTGGCCAACAAAAAAACCCATGAGGGTGTTGGGTGATTGGTCATTTTATAGTCCGGAGCACCATTGCGGAAGACGAGGGCACAACAAGAGATGCACATTTTTTGCAACACACAACTTTTCTATCCCAGGCAAGTACAAAAACTATTTGGCAAAACTCAAACTGTCTTTTATTTATTTTGAAACTTTTTTGTGCAAAATCGAAAATGTGCATAGCAGCAATCGCATTATGAGAAATTGGTTCTAAATTTCTTCCACATAATTTGGGTCTTTGGTTGATAACGCTCTGAATCGTCCAACAGTATCTCAAAGTGTGATCTAGAATGAGTGTTTTGGAATGACAAACCACGTTTCTCTCATGAATAACTTTCAGCCCACAATCGCACAGCGAATAGAGGCCTTTAGACTTTAAGACTGACCCGAGTCCAAGTCACCAGTCTGTATAGTGGAGTGGGTCTCTGCTGCTGTAGTGAGGTTTTAGAGTCTCACTAGACATTAATCAAAGTCACTGATCTCCCACTGATGGACTGTAAAGAAGAAAAAGTTTTATGCAAATATACAGTAGCACACACACATTGAGAACAACACAGTGCATGTCCCTGCCCCTTTCCACTCCCCTCCGCTCACCTCCCATCGTCCCCTCCCTCCTCCTCTCCCTCCCCCTCTCCCTCCCTCCCTCTCTTTCTCTCTCTCTTCCCTCTTGAATTAAGTCCATTATTCCTGCCTGCTCTCCCTCAGAGCACTTCTACTCCGCTGAGCTCCTGTGAAAACTGTGTGTGTGTGTGTGTGTGTGTGTGTATGTGTGTGTGTGAACTCCTCGCGTGTGTGTGTTAGGAAGAGTTTTATGTGTGTGCATAGGGGTTGTGTGTTTTTCTAAGTGGAGCTGGAGTGCAGCCGTTCATCAGTAGAGCTGACTGCAGACAGGGGAATACTCAGATCTCAGTGCGCCGCTTTTTAACTCACACACCGGCTGCTTTTTGGACTTTTTTTTTTTCAAGACTCACTGGCCTTTCTGCACCAAAGTGGGACTCTGCTGTTGCTCTATTTCTGCCCTCCAGGCATCATTCCCGTCACTGGAATTACTGAAGTTTTTTCCCCCCCCCATTGCTTTCTGAAAATAATTTTTTACCTGCCTCACTTATTATATATCCTCCAAATTTCTGGACTCTCAAATTTCTGGACTCACCGCCACTTTTCTGTGCATCCTCATTAAATTCAGACATGCTCAAGCCTTAGAATGGGTGCTTTGCAAGCTCATAACAAGAGCTGAGTGAGCACTCTATACTGTGAGTATATGATCAAGAGGGTTAGTCTCATATGGGAATATTTATTTTCTTTTTTCATTGGAATGGAAAGACTTTGAGAGGTTAAATGGGAATAAGCTGTAGAGTAACTATGGAAACGGTCAGTGCTATCAGAGGCATGTTGGGCTCAGGTGGACGCTGATCCCGACTCGGAATGTTCTGAACTCTTTTGGAATTTGGTTCCCCTGGAAACGGATGGACAGGTGAGTTCATGTTGACTGTGGTCCAGTCAGGAGCATTTGGGCTCACTGCTTCCATCCCTGACATGTCATCATTTCAAGTTATAATTAAGATAATAATGTGGCACGAAAATAATTTTAGGGTTTTCTACTATACTATACTACACTTAAAATGACATACTGTACCTGTGTCAATGTGTACTCTAAAAGCATTTAATGACCAAATAACTTCAGTACTGAACTGAGAGGAGATCCAGATGAAATAGCTACTGTTCAGCATGCTGTTCTTGTGACCCGATCTTGTGCAGCAGTGCCTGATCCTGAGCCATTACAAACTCAAATATCTTTTCACAAGTCACGCTGATGACACGTGGGCTTCTTCTTCTTCAGAGTATCGGGTTCAAATCTGCTCCGTTTCATTTAGGAGAGCAAGAGAGTGAGTTGTCTTCCTTAACAGAGCTGTTTGGAGCCGCTCCAGTCAGGAGACCAGAGGCAGCTCTGTAAGGTCCTCACTCACTGCTGCTCCTGGGTTTAACACGGCCAAATGGCCGGCCACCAGCTACCAGCAGACTGCCCTCGCCTCAGCGGCTCCTTCATTGTCTCTTCTTGAGCTTGTTACACCAGACGAGAGGTTTACAGATTTCTTTTTCGACTGCTTAAGCACTACTTTGAAAGCAGGGACCGGGTTTTCAAAACACTACACACAATTAGCACAACCGCTCACACAATTAGCAGAACACCTCAGACCCTTTGCAAAATGAACCACTGCAAAAAGTATACACTAATTTATAAAAAACATATTTTGTTACTATATGAAACACACACGTTCCATATGACTTAAGTTTGTTTGTTACACAATGCTGTTGCTAACCTAAAACACTTTTAGCAATTATCAGTGATTAGAGTACTGTAAATGAAGTATACAGAAAGTGTAAATATACAGTAAGTTCACCAAACACTATACAAGACCAATGCTGCAGACTGAGGAAAATATAATTTTATTTCTCCATATACCCAAATCGGGGCCAATGTTTTGTTGTCCTTTAGTGTAAGGTTTTGATACTTGTGTTATACTTTTGATTTCAGTGTGTAAGCAATCGGCAAAAACTGTAAGCCTTCTTGTGACCATAGCGAGGCAGTTCTCCAACAGCATTTTTTATATATATCTCTTCCTTGTTATGTATCTGGCTGTGCAGGCTGAACTGATAACATATTGAAAATATATCAATAATCATGAGTAACACAGCTCAGGTTTGGCAGGGTGAACAACTTTTGAATTTCGACACCAGCCAAACAGATTTAGTTGACTCCACTTTGTTTCCATTCAAACTCTGACTAGTAAGTAGAATTTAGCCAAACTGAACAAATACTAGCCATGGGTTCGCAGGCTGGGAAACTTTCCATTAATGATGCTGGGCCAGATGGCTCGATACCAGCGGCCAGCAGAGCGCTGTAGCCTCCCCGGCTCCTTCATTCTCTCTGTGTCTTTCAGAACAAGTAAGCTCTCGAGCCCCGGATCGACTCGCTTTCTCTCTTTCACTTTGTTTTTTCCATTTAAATCCCATAAAGACTAGTAGTCACTTTTGGCTTATAGCTGCTTCACTTTGTCGTGTGTGTGTGTGTGTGTGTGTGTGTGTGTGTGTGTGTGTGTGTGTGTGTGTGTGTGTGTGTGTGTGTGTGTGTGTGTGTGTGTGTGTGTGTGTGTGTGTGTGTGTGTGTGTGTGTAACTTCCATTTACTCCTGTAACCAGCTTTGTACATCTAAGCCACACTAGACTTTTCGGAAATGTTCTCTGTGTAACTGTAATCACTGTAAAGACTTGCATCAACCTTTCAACTTCACTCTTAGCTCTGACTTTCAACATGAATAACATTTATGGATCATTTATATCACAATTACAACACAGAACCGTATTATTCTATTCTTTTAGGTTTGCAAGTGGTCTGTCTTTATTAACCTTTTTTTTCATAGCTTTCAAGAGAAATGAGGCACTGCTCAGCTCTCCATTCCGCAAAAGCAAAATGATCTCATTGCTCAAACCAATAACGTCAAAGTTGTAGTCATTGTAAAAGTCCTCGCCACCCTGCATCACCTGCTCTTCCTCTCTTGCTTCTCTCTGCACATTTAAGGCTTTCGGCTTTTCATGTGTTTTTCTTTTCTGGGAATAAAGCAATCAGACCCGCAAGCCAAGCAGATTTGTATCTGAGCTGAATCAAAACACCAAAATGCTTTAAATGGTACAATTGCAGAGGTGGGAAAGAGTTTGGAGGTCCAACTTTTACATTCCTGCTGCACTTGTACTTTGCTCGATGGCGTTTTAAGCCCCCACCGTCGACTTCAAGGCAGTGCTGCGACCGTCGACTTCAAGGCACTTAACCCTAACCTTAACCCTAACCTTTGCCTAACCCTAGTGCCTTCCATGCAGCACTGCCTGGAAGACGACGTTGGGGGCTTAAAACACCTTGTACTTCTCTACAGTACTTGTGAAGACTCCCATTCAGTCCCTTAATGCTTTCCCCAACCTTAACCATCACAATTACATGCTGAACACCAACCTTCTTCTGTAATTATTTCCAAAGCCAAGTCATAACACTAAGATAAATAAAAAATTGTCCCCAGATGGGAGTCTTGACAATGTGATGAATACATAGAATGAATGCACACACCATTACTCCTCTGCATTCTGATATGCTGTATATAAGCACTTTTTAATGATACACATATCAGACTTATGGCAAATAGATGAACTTGATTCAAATAGCAGTAAAACGCCAGAATAAAAACAGTCAGTTAGTAAAACGTGCATGCAATTCCAATGCATTTCAGATGTGTTTAATTAGCACTGAAATGACTCGCTTCGATTAAAATTCTCATAATTTAACTCTTTGTTATATGGAGACTGGTATAAAAAAACAAACACTTTTCACCATTTACTGTACAGGAAATGTTATCGCTTTCAGTGTAGTAGTTGAATGAACCCACCCCGACCAGCTCCCCCTCTGACTCACCCTTTGCATCCATCCTGCCTCTTCACTCCTCTCCCCTCGGCTCCTCTTCATCACTTTCCCTTCCTCTGTTTTCCTTTCTCCCATCGTACCTCAACTCACTTCTGTTTTAAAAGCGCCGTTATTAGCATGTAAAATACTACATTTCATCTTTTAACATGGATGTTTTTTGTCTCTTTGTTTTACACACACACTGTGTTAGGTGAATTAGATTTGTGTGTCCTTGCATTCCAAATTCTCTATAATTTGCTTAATCGTCAACCTTCTCTACCCCCTATCAGACAGTGCAAAAGCCACCAGTAACCTGCTGTTTTAGTCATTTAGCTCTGAAAAGCTGAGAGCCCTCCCTCCTTCCTCACCCTCTCCACCTCATTCCTCCTCTTCTACCCTTGATCCATTCCTCCTTCCTTTCATTTCTACGTCGCAGGGAGGCTTAGACGTGTTGGTCACAGGCCAAGGAAACTCTTTTCTCCCTGCAGGCGAAACAATTGGCTCCTTTCTCTTCGTCACCTCTCGCCTCCCTCATTTTCTCCTCCATCCCTCCCTCCTTCCATCGTATTCTTTTTTTTCCGTGGGACAGGGCTGAAGTGGTGTAAAGTTTGTATATGGTCTGTCCCTTGTCCTTACTGTCTTAACCTCTTGCTTTCCCCTTCTCTTACTGTCCCTCTATCATCTCTCTTTCCCTGCTTTCCCCTTTTCTCTCTCCTTTCCCTTCCCCTACAGAACTTCCTTTTCAGATTCCTAATAATCCTCCTTTCCTTACTGCTCCATCCACAGTTCATCATCCAAGTTTTTCCCCATCTCACACTTTTCTGTCTCCATCGCTGTTTCTTCCTTTCCACCTTTTTCTCCCCTATGCCTCGTTATTTCTTTGCCTGCCCCTCTCCTTTTGTGTTTGTTTTCCTGCTGTCTCCCATTGCCACCTTTATACCTACTCCTCCTTTTTCCCTCTCTCACAATCTCTTTTTACCTTCTTTGCTTCCTTTGCTCCTAAGTGCCCTCACAGTGCATCCTTTTCTATCGTACTCTATTCCTAATAGCTTTACTCTTTATGGTTTTCTCATCCCCATCTTTTCTCTCCTTGTCTACTTTTGCATCTCCCTCTGTCGGTTCCTTTCTATTCTATTCTCTTACTCTCTCCATCTCCTCTTCTCTAACCTGTGGTAGTGGAAGGGCTACAGGTTAAACTGCTGATATCTATTTATTCATTATTGTACTGTAGGGTTGCACTCTAACCTCACTCGGAAAAGCCCGTCTCACCCTGGAGGCTGGCTGCTTTGTCTGCGTGTGTCTATTTAGGCTGGTTTTTGACAGGACGCCCCCCCTCCTCTAAAGAATCTCTCTCTCTCTCTGTCTTTCTCTTTATTTTTAATCCACTCCCTCTTGGCATACTGCTGCTCCATGTCTATTGAAGCTGAACTGAATGCAAGTGTCAGCGGCCCCAGTGGCTTTTTTTATTAAGATGCATTATGGAGCATGCAAGGAGTTTGTGTATTTGTGAGTGTGTGTTTGCAGATTTAAGTGCTAAGATGCAGAAGTTTGTAAATGAGTATAAATGCTCCTGCACATGTGCATATACACGTGTGTGTGTTGTGTGTGTGTGTGTGTGTGTGCGTGTGCGTGTGTTTGTGAGCGTGTGTGTGCCCACTCTGGGATGGGACGAGGATGTGCGAGGAACAATAATGCTCTCTTCAACTCATGATGGCAGATTTAGAAGACACACACACATGCTGATACACACACACACACACACACACACAGCTCAGGGAGACTCAGAGGAACAATGGGACCGGCCATTCCTTTTATAGCAGCCGGCAGGAGTGTAAGGGCTTCACCGCTGTCCCTGTCACTCCCAGGGACTGTGATGTGAATTGTATATATGTTTCTGTTTGTGTGTCACGGAGCTGCAGCTGAGGAGGGCGCTGACGTCCTTCCCTTTGAAATACTGCAGCGTCTTTGTAGCTCAGTGTAGAACCTTCAGCACACACACAAACAGTTTCACCGTCTTTCATTCTGCCACACACACACACACACACACACACACACACACACACACACACACACACACACACACACACACACACTGCTTCACACCTGAATTTAGCAGATCAAAGCTATAAAAGTATTCCAGACGATTCACACCTTATAGTTGACTGTGAGTTTGGCAGAAGATGGCAGGTTGTGTGCGGTTCAAAGCTTGTATGTGGTCTTTTGTCCATTCACGTGTGTGTGTGTGTGTGTGTGTGTGTGTGTGTGCGTCTGTGTGTGTGTGTTTAAATACTACAGGATATGTGGGAGTTTATGTTCCTGCTCAGCTCTGTCCTGTTGTGTTGTAGCCTGAGAGCCGTGAGCTTATAGAGTTCTCCTGTCTCCACGCCTCAATAGCGCCATTATTCATCAAACTCTGTGCCAACAGCCTGGACGGGTCTGTCTGTCTCTCTGTGTGTGTGTGTGTGTGTGTGTGTATTCTCATTTTCTGTATGCACATGTGTGCTTAAAAGTGATCACCGCAGCTTTCAGCAATATAGTTGTGCCAGAAATTTTGAAATTAATGTAGGATGTTCCATCTTAAAAACAAATAAGGTGAATTTGGGGGATTTATTTGAAAATTCAGCATGCTTTACAGATGCTTGTGATGATGATAGTGAGCCAGGCTCAAAACCTCACTTCACCCAGTCATCCTGACAGACAGCAGCACTGGAGGAGTCCATCAAACTTCAACTCTGGTTAAGTCAAGAAACCCTCCATTAATATAGATGAACCACCACTACATGAACAAAATATATTTTTTATTGTGATAAACAAAGCAAATCTGTGGCATCTTAAGGACCCACGTTGTAGTTATTCTCGCAAGACAGGTGTTACCTTACATTGCAGTCTTCTAGAGGCCCACCACATTGCCAGCTGAGTTGGGATAAAAGCAGCGGGTTGTTGGCACACTCGTCTGTGTTCTATCACTAGAAGCTGAAATACTTGGGTCTAGCCCATATATGGCTGCATGATTTGGATAAGTTCTAGGGGTTGGGCCAATTTTGTCCACATGGGCTTCCTTAAGTATTTTAAAGCTTCTTATTGAATAGAAACTGCCACAAAAATTAAGATAAAATATATTAATCCAGTCTGAAGAACAGAGATAAAGGTAACTGCATGGAGAGGGAAAAGAAGCAAAGATTGAAAGTGAAGAGGGAGAAAAGTCTGTCTGCCTGTTACAGACTGAGTGCCAACTGTGAGGTGTAATATAATAAAGGAGACTGTTCCTACTGAAAGGCTTTATTGTTACGGCCGACCACAGGGTCCAAAGTACTGAAAGAGAGGTGTGTCTGTCCCGTGCACACTTTTTACAACACAATATTCATATACATGTAGGCTTACAAACCAGTGACCTCATGCCTGTTCCTCCTGTGGTAGAGTTGTGGTTTACAACAACACACTCACAACTGAGGCACAAAGTTATTGGGGATTTTTCCGAAACAAAAGCAAATCTGTCACTATATATTTGACTCCAGCTCTCAAATAACTTTGCAAGTCCCCATACATTCTGAAAAACTGAGAAACTGAGATTAAAGAAGCCTTGTGTAAACAAGATTATAAAAAACAACATTTTAAAGCTTTGTATAACTTTTAATGTCATGTATCCACTATGGTGTAATTCAATATTGACACCCTACATACAATCTAATTACAAAAGGAAACAGTTTTTTTTGCTTTCTCTTTCTGGACTCAATCACAAGTAAATTTCTGTTGAGCACCAATGCTCTCATCCATTGATACATCCATCCACGTCACTGCCGGCTCATTAGTCCTGAGCAATGAAGAGATCTCATCTGGTGACACCGTCTGCCAGTGTGGAGGCAGTGAGAGAAAGAGGGGGTGGGGGGGGCTTGGCTTGGCAGTGGACATGTCATATCTGTATCACACTCACACACAGTCTTCATCATCATGGTCAGTGTGTGTGTGTTTTGGATACTGTCCCTGTGAAGAGATTATAGTCTTGTTGCCATAATGGAGGCTGGCATTAACACATCCTGGCAGGGGCATCAATTTGACTCTGACTAAATATACCTCAGACGCCAGTTCTGTGTGTGTGTGTGTGTGTGTGTGTGTGTGTGTGTGTGTGTGTGTGTGTGTGTGTGTGTGTGTGTGTGTGTGCGTGCTTGTGCAGGGGCATCCCTGGCACAACGTACTGTGTGTTAGTAGTGTCCATTTCTAAATCCTCTCCCTTTCTGTCTCTATTCTTAGGTCTCCATGTGTGACGTTTTTGTCCCATCTTGGATGTGAGAGGTGAACTTGTTTGACCTTCATGAGAGTAGCTGTGAATCTGCCAACAGAGACTCTTCAGAACCAAGGAGGGCATTATAAAGATTACAACGTATTTCAAGAACTGGAAAGACAGCCTGTAAGAGAGTGAGGCTCTGCCAAAGCAAACAGCAAGAGGGAGAATCTGTTTTGGGGTTGCAAAGCTGAGGTGATTCTGAATCCTTGGCAAACAGGTCCAAGCCCAAACCAGTCCAAAGGCGGGTGGACTGCATCTAATCTACAGACAAAAATTGGGCATTCATGCTAAGCGGAATCTAGGCCGAAATCCAGCTGAAAACCACAATAGATTCACTTCACAGACTCAAACTTTTAAGTTGACTTTTGAAAGGAAGGAGTTTGTTCTAAGCGTGCCAAGATGATGACCATGATGATGATGATGGTGGCCATGATGGTCACCTGTAGCTCTCTGTTCCTGCTGGGACTGGCCGCTGCCGCACATGCTTCCTCCGGCACCACTTCCTCCACATCTTCATCCTCCTCCTCCTCTTCTTCTTCCTCCTCCTCTTCCTCCTCACCACGCATGAAACTCTCATACAAAGGTAAGAACCAAAGCTGTGTTAAGAATGCAAATTTGGCTTGTGTGCGATGGAGTCTTTGCCTCTTCCACTGCACATAATGTATACTTTGTACACACACACACACACACACACACACACACACACACACACACACACACACACACACACACACACACACACACACACACACACACACAAACACAAACACACAATTTCTATGTTTCATGTGAGATTCTGCCATATCCTTTTCAAAGTAAACTGTCCTGAACAGTAGCCAGCTGTAATTTGTGGTTGCTGTGATTCGCACACACGCACACACACACACACACACACGCACACACACACACACACACACACACACACACACACACACACACACACACACACACGCGCACACACACACACACACAGACACACCATCTCAAGCATTGTAAGTTAAAAGACAGCTCAATGCCCAACACAACCATATAAACCAGAGACGTCTGCCCAGCTGAGATACTGTATGTCCTCCCTTTAATTTAGGCTGAAGGTAACATGTAGCACACAGGATGGAAAGACAGCAGAATATTCTAGTTTTAGTTGACACATGAAGGACTAAAAGAGATCCTAATGACCTTGTGTTTCACTGAAATTACTTTTGATTTCATTTAGCCTGCAAGTAAGCCAGACATAGCCAACAGCAGTCTGTTTATTTATCCAGTTTTCAGTGTCTGGCTGATTAACAGGTTTGCTGTAATGCCTTTTGTAATAGGCTATGTAATGAGCAGGAAATAACTTTTTAATGTGGTAATTCAAGTCCCAAAGAAACTCTTTTTAACTACCCTAGCAGTGAAGCTCAAGGGATGACAATGTAAGTTGGTCAGTTGTCTGTCTGGGTTGTTAACATAATTACATGCAAATTCTGGCATTTAATATACAGTATATTGTCTGTTACTGAACGTTATAGTCTGTTAATATAATAATAAGAATTCTTTTAACATGTATTAGAGAACAGGTGTCATCAACAGGTGTCATTTTCAGTATGTGTCTTCTTTGGGCCCAATGTTATTATCATCACAGCATTGTGGAACTGAATAATAACTAATTTTCTGAAAATGGCACGTTAAAATAAAACAAGCAGTAGACCTACAGTCCCTGATGTCATGCAGGCGGCTGTTGGTGGCGTCAGAGTCTTAATAAAAGTCATAAATTCTCATTACAACAATGGCAGACTAATAAAGCCATTTTAAAGTCTAACCAGGGAGGGCCTTGGTCTTGTTTTCTTTTTAGCTCCGGGTTTAAGTGCAGGCAAGCAGGGGAGGATGCAGTCCCCTTATTTCTTCAGCTTCTATGGCCAAGATCACAGTTTTTTCCACTGGCTTGGGGTAACTATTATAGCTTAAATTTACAAATACAAGCTGGATTTTCCTGGGCACTGTTCCCCTCGAATTTGTTCTTGCCAGTTTGGAAACAGCACGGACACTCAATATTTCCATTAAAACCAATATAGTGTCATTACGGTCAGGGGAGTTTGTCCTGCTTGTTCACAATTCACTGGACATAGGACACATCCCAGAAATGTTATTGAAATAATAAAAGTAAGTCTTCTTTATCAACCAGATGACTTGTTGCAGCCCTTTGGCCAACTAACCGATTCAGATCTTAAGACTCTGATGACTTGAGGTTGTTTAAACTTTGAACACAAAGTCTTTCTTTTGTTATTGTTTACAGTTTTACTTTTTCAAGACACGAATGGCCATGGAAAATGTATTTATTACTATTTTGCCTAACTGTTGACAGCACAATGTGAGTTAGCTTGTGAGAGTTTGCACATGACATACAACAGGATTCACAATGAAAGGTCACACATGTACAAACAGCCCGATCATTACATATTATATCATAAATTATATTGTATATTATTATATATATATATATATATATATATATATATATATATATATATATATATATATATATATATATATATATATTATCATTATATCATAAATTGTACAAACCTGTCTGGACTGATCTTGGTTTTAATGGGGGGTTTCTGGTCTATTCCTGTACATATGGAAGAAGCAGAGGACCATAAGAGTATACATTAACTGGAAGAGGTTGTTTCTGTAAAAGTATGGGATGCCATCAGTATATCACATGTAACAGAAGACAGATTAGAGAGTGCCGCCCTCTATAATCCCGTATATCTGTGCAATTTCAGAGTTGCAGCAGTTCCATGGAGTGCGGCGGTTCGAGCTGGAACGTTCCTGCTGCTTCAGTGCTCTGCTGTTGGATGAAGAAAGAGGCCGCCTCTTCGTCGGGGCCAAGAACTTCCTGCTGTCGCTATCATTAGACAACATCGCCAAGCAGGAACACAAGGTTGGTCAGAACCAAAATCTGGAAAACAAAACAAACACACAAACAAAAAACTCAAAAAGTCAGGAACCATTTTTGTTGGACAGACAACATGTAAAAATCTTAATTCTAGGGCTGTCAAACAATGCATTTTTTCTTAATCGCGATTAATCGCTGAATTTCAATAGTTAATCGCAAGTAATGACATGTTTTATCACATCATCAATTCAATTACTTTGCATTTCATAACTGTCTGTATTATCAATGTAAACCAATTCTTACCAGTGTATCGTGATTGGGAATCAAAGGAATGCAAAGAAAGTTACTTTATGAACTTGACTTGTGGGGGGAGGGGCTTAGGAGACCGTTTTGGACTTTAGCAGAAAGAGGGGAGGGACTGAGAAGTTGTCGATGTTCAAATTTTTCGGCTAAGTCCTGGATCTTCGCAATCCTACCTACGGCACCTTTAAGCTTGCTTGTTAAAAATAAATTATACAGCAAAAGTGCATGCACAAGATGTCAAGATGGTCTGCAGTTAGTTGCCACCCATTTCGCAAGCGCTTCAGTTAATTTTTTCGATTTGGTTTCATCCACCGGTCTGTGGTGACTTGCACTCTCCAAAATAGTGCTTTGCCTGAGTCCGCTAGCATCAACCTGATTAGCTGTACTAGCTCCATGCTTAGCTCGTAGATGGTAGCTTGAACTTTAAGTGCTTCATGATATTTTAGTTCCATTTCACACAAGGTGCATATTCCTTTTGACTTGTCGATGGAGCCGTTTGGGAGTTTTTTTTAAAAAGTAAAACGCGCCATTTAGAACTGTGTTGTACATCTCCATGGCTGCAGCAGGAGGTAGGAAGTGTCTGTGGCAGCTTGACAACAAGTAAAGGTACCTAAAAGGGTCAAAATAGTAGCAGCCAAAGATTCTAGAGAGTAGCGATTCTTCGTAGCAAAGATTATTTGGTAACAGCACCAGTGACGGTGTAAAATAAAGAATATTTGGTGCACGCAATTAACGTGATGAACACAATTATAACGCGTAATGCTCTGTCTTTAATCTCATCGCGATTAATGCGTTACAGCCCTACTTAATTCATTAATGTTTTAGTGCCACACAGCAGGTATATGGGTATGGAATGTTTGTTGATTACTAATGAATCAGTCATTACTTTGCTGAGGTTTCAACACTTTCTACACATTGTTTTAATGGACTGTAATGTGTTTGAAATTCTCATGAGCTCAGGGTGTTTTGTCTCTAAAACAAAGCAGTAATTACTGTATTTTTCATGGCTATATTCCTGTATAACCTAATCAAGAGATGTATTTACCTGAACTGTGATCAAATTAGAGACTTTATGTGTCTCTTATCATAAATTGACTTTATTACTTTAGTTGCCCAACTAGATAGAGGAGATTAAAGATGCACGGGATGGAAATAAGAAAGCCTTTTTGTTTTTTTACAATCAGTACCATATTGTCTGATTCCTAAGAATCATTTATTACTGTTGTCATGCCACACGCACTTTATGAGTTTGTTTTCATGTGGCTCTAAAGGCATTGAAGAAAGAGAAATATTCAAAACTGTGGATACATTTTTACCAACATGCTCCTTACATCATTTTATTCTTGCACACATGAGACCACTCAAGTGAGCAAAAATCAAAGATGTGGGCAGAGATGAAAAGATAGCATTTATCCCAAAAGAACATTGTGATTAATATCTAAATGAGAATCTTTTGATTGAAACATTTGCCTTTGGAGTATGTAATAGTCATAGCCAAGGCACGCTTGCACAGAGTTGAATATACACACTGGAGCAGACAATACATTTATACATGTACACACTGGTAAAAGCACTAAATGCACTTAAATGCACATAGACCCACAAATGAAACATAGAATACACACAAAATACAGCCCACTATAAACTTCTGTTCACAGCTGTTTGGAGTGAATTACATTTTTGGTGCGTTAGATGTTGGTTTCAGGTATATGGGCAAGCTTGATTTATGACCTGGGTGTGCGGATTCACCATAGCTGAAGCAGTTTACATTACAAGCTGTCAATTTTCGGGTTATGGTCGGGTTAAGGTGACTATTCGGGTTTCTGAAACATTTGGAATAACCCGTTTACATGTGTGAGCAGAGAGAGTTACTCCTACATGGAATTTGTAATCAATTGGCAATATCCCGACGTAAACGGCGACGCACGGTTAGCGTCTGGACGTAGCCTACGGACAACCTTAAACGCATAACTTTGGACACCTTTCTTCTTATAAATCTCACTATCTCGGTACTTTCTGCCGTCAACAAAAGACATTATATTCATGGTTTTCACCACACTAATAAAGAAATTGGTTTCCTCCTCGTTCCAAAAGTGTGGTGCTGTGCTGCGTCTCGCCATGTTTACCTCGACTTCTTGTTTACTTCCGGTATACTGCGCGCAGGTTTTCTGCATTGACATATAACTATATTATTATAGTATATAATTATTATTATAACTATGTTTTCTGGCGCATACAAGAAGTTCCTCTACTCAAAAGACCAAGATTGTGTGTGTACATGGCCGTGCGCGACCGTGTTATTGCTAATATTCCGGTTTTGAACGGGTTATTGGCTGCATGTAAACGTAGTGACTGATGAAGAGAATACAGGTGAAGTGAAGTTGGACAAAAGTATGGAGAGGCTGAAGGGAAGTGAGATGAAAACCTTTACTCATCCAAACCTCTAGGGGTCTCATTTGAGCTGAAGGGTATTATTAATTTAGAACAACAAACACTTTGTAATGTTTATAAATGCACATCAAGCAGACTTTAAATTAGTAAATTAATCCAGATAATGAATTCAGATTTTAGCGACAGGATCATCTGACCTTTGCCTGCTGTGTTTCAGATCTATTGGCCCGCTCCCGTCGACTGGAGGGAGGAGTGTAACTGGGCTGGCAAGGATATCACTGTAAGTCTCTTCACACCACTTCACCTTCAATCTAACCTCAACTGGGCATTACATATTCTCTCATAGGAAATGTAAAGACCACACTTATTATTAACCAAAGTGAAAAGAGTTATCTACGACTTTTCACAAAACAGACTGTGTATGAACTGTAATGCATTACATTACATTTTTATTTTTAAATCACTCCTCATCAGCCCCAGACATCATACTGTACATTGCACACAAATTTAAACAAGAGGGTGGAGGAACTCCTCGTGGAGGACTGTCCACTCCTACCCAGTGCAACACAATGCTACCTTTTAATCCACTGGAGTCATGGGAATCATCACAAGACACAAACGCCACGTCTAAACAGATAACATGTAATAATAGGTGCAACACTCCTACTTTTGGACCTGCCCTGTGGTAAGATCACTTCCTCAAAATCTTTGAGTTTTCAACCTTATCTGACTGGCTTAGCATCAAACTCAGCATATCTTCAAGATAAACCCAGTTAGCACAGCTAAAGTAGATTCCTGAGAGACCTGATTTCTTGGCTATGTACAGTATAGACATTATAGAGTTTAAATCAAAGTTTTTACAAGAGAGCATGTGCATCACAGAGACATCACGGGGGGTAGGTATTGCTGCATGCAAGGGGATATAAGGATTGATTGGAAGCAGTGCTTCCTTGAATTATTTACTTAAAATTCAGACTTTAACTGAAATGGGCACTAAGTAGCTTCTAGATGTCTACGGTCGGTCTCCTTTACAGTTTCACAGCTGAACTAGTCTACATACACAACGTTCCACTTCCGGCATTGCTCAGGTGCTGCCGGTAATTCCGCTAAATATCCCTAATTTAGGCCAGATGTCCGTTACCTTGGGCTTTCTTTGTGTTGGCGTTTTTGTCCTATCCCGGAATGCTGTCTGACTCGCCAGACCCTTAAAGCACAGTAATTGAGCTATGGTTCCAAAATAAGGTCTGAGGTACAGGTGAAATCTGTTTATTGACTCACAGCAAGGAAACACTTGTTAGGTTCCATTACAGTAGGTTGCAGGGTATGTTAAGATTGATTAAAACTGTTCTTTTCAGGACTAACAGACTAACAACATTAAAGAATGATACAAAATATGTCACAAGACCATAATTCTTTAATTATAAAATCCTAAATAAAAAGCTACATGGTTTCCTGTGTGCTTGTAAATGCAGTGATGGGGCAGCAAGGGACTTCATTGACAGCATATAGTAAGTACATGGCTGCTACATGTTGCCAGGATTGAACTCATGACCTACTGTAATACTCTCAGGACTGTTTCCTAAAACATAGGCCACCCTGCTCCATCCCTCTTTTTCTTAGCTGCCAAAAAAAGTTTAAAAATCAAGATTTTCTATTTTGATCTACACAAGAGGAACATTTAGTTTCCGAGAACATGTCGAGTAAATACTGAATGTGATGATTATGTGTCTAATTGTGATGTATGTGGATGGAGTCTGGGCAGAGCAGGCTCGGCTTCACTGACCGACAAGTAGAGGCCACCAAGAGCCTATAGACCACCCAGGATTACATCACACACAATTAGCTAACTCATATATGTGTGTGTGTGTGTGTGTGTGTGTGTGTGTGTGTGTGTGTGTGTGTGTGTGTGTGTGTGTGTGTGTGTGTGTGTGTGTGTGTGTGTGTGTGTGTGTGTGTGTGTGTGTGCATTGGTGTGTACATGTGTGTAAAACAGTACCTTCCCATCAATGCGAGCTGACATGCCACAAATCTGCCTATGCACTGTACTGTATTCATATAGCAGTGTGTGTATACATTTATTCATGTATATTTAAGTAGCCGATGTGTGTGTGTGTGTGTGTGTGTGTTTCTTTGTGTGTGTGTGTGTAAAACAAACCCTTCATCAGTGTGATTACACAGCTGTAGCAGACAGACAACGAGCTCCATTCATTCAAAACCCCAGGCTCCAGTTTCACCTGACCAGGAGTCTGTCTGAGTGTGTGTGTGTGTGTGTGTGTGTGTGTGTGTGTGTGTGTGTGTGTGTGTGTGTGTGTGTGTGTGTGTGTGTGCACGCTCAGGTTTCTGTGTATGTGACCTGTGTGTGTGTGTTTAAAAAAATAAAAAATAAAGTAACAGTGGAGACAGGGAATAGTGGAGAGAATTATTAAAATTGCTCCAGAGGAATTAGGGAAGAGGAGGCAGAGGAAGAAAGAATTGGGGGAATTTTGAAGACAAATGTTGCATTAAAAGGAGTTTTCCCCTGGTAGGATGTTAGTCCTGCCTTTTTTCCTTTGAATTGTTATTTTTATCCTTTGTTAAACACTCACTCCCCTCCTATTCCTTTTAAAACCCATGGTATCTTTGTGAACACTCACCCACACACTGAGAACTGAGCTGACCTTACACCGTTGACCCTAATTACAGAGAAGTGTGTTTCTCTGTAGGAAGAGGCCAATATCTCTTTCCCCCACTGGATCTCTTCTCTCTCCTACTTCCCTCTCTCTCTCTCTTTCTCTCTCTCTCTCTCTCTTATTCTCTGAGCCCTCCTCTTTTCCTTTGCTCTCTTTGTATCTCTATTAGTTGTTCTCTGGGAACCAAAAGTTTCTCATATTTTTTACGACCCCCTCAGTCCTCCCATCGTCTTACTCGTTCTTGGAAATCTTTTCTCTTTTTTCTCATGCAGTTACCCTCGTATTAACCTTTTTACTGGTTGTATCTGTCCTTTTACACCTTTTACACTGTAATGTATGCTGCTCATTAGCACATGCGCTGCACATGTACACACATAATAGCATACTGTACATACACACACAAGACGTATTGGGGCATGCTTAATTGTAAGCTGTTAATTAGCTTGCACATATGTATTTACACTGCAGTGACTTCATATTACATTATTACTCTTTATTAGAAGTTTCTTCACGACACAGGGATCGTGCCTTGGAAAACGCCACAGGTATTCTGGCAGGGTTTGCTTCTAGTTCGAACGCAGTCTTCAGGGTTCTCCGGTGGGAAGCCAGTGAGGGATCTGATCCTTGTCACTGGAGTAGAAAATTGTACTGAGCCTGATATTTAATCTGAATTGGCGTTTTTACTCACTATATGTGCTGCCAATTGTTTTAGACTGTAATGGAAATAATTTACTGTTTTGAAAGCCCATGTTATGCAGATTTGAGCATAAAAGACCAGGGCTTAGCTGGTTGCTTGGCAACCTCACGGTGACGACAAGAAGTGTGTCTGACCAAGAAATAATCCAACCCTTTACCCTGCATAAAACCACAGCTTGTCAGTGGACAAAGCCAGGCTGTAAGAGTGGTGTCAATCTTCTCATCTCACTCTCAGCAAGAGAGCAAATAAGCGTATTTCCCAAAATGTAAAACTCTTCCTTTAAAAGTAGTAAAGGTTTGCTGGATTGTCCGACATACAGTACAGTATATTGCATTCTTTTGTATTACATACATTCAAATAAATGAACTGCAATGCTAGCTACCTCAAAAATGGTAATCCAGCAGAGTAGGCTATACACACTCACAGTATCTCAATAAATACACACAAGGCTTGTGATGGGCTTAAGAAGTATCCCACATAAAGACAAGTAATAAGCACTTTATCACTCACACACACCCATAGACCACAGGAAAGCCACCTGACATGCACAAAGACACATTAACACAAACACAGACACATGCACATAAACACAGTCAGACAGTAGCAGTAAACAGTTGACAGTTCACCCAGACACTCAGTCTGACTCAGCACTCTGACTGTAGAGCTGGAGCAATATTTAAACCTACAGAATTGATGGATTGTGTTTACGCTGTCATGTTAACACCAGTTAAAAGATTACCAGTAAAATCCATTGACCAACTGGGACATTGTGGAAAAAGAGGTTGAGTGAGGTTGACTGTGAATGTCCTCACCACTAAAACACCAGCATTGGTCATTTGTTTAAATGGCTTAAATTAACTAATGCTTACGTTTTCTTGACATGCAAATAGTCTTTTCTTGACAACAGAAGGCCCTGCATATAATGAACTTGTCAGCATTTTTCATTTGTTCAAGCATTTGAAAAGTAGAAAAAGCCAAGTGGACCATAAATGCCTCAGAAAACGCATCAGAAATGTAGTCTGCCATCCACATTACAAAAATTGTGCTTCAGTAGGCAACAGTTGTAGCCTCCGGAGTCATAAATTGTCGGCCGCCAAGGCAACGGTTGTTACGTACCGAGGCCTTGCTGAGGTACGATTGCCGAGGCTGCAGTTGTCTCCTGCTGAG
Organism: Perca fluviatilis; assembly: GCF_010015445.1. NCBI lineage: Eukaryota > Metazoa > Chordata > Actinopteri > Perciformes > Percidae > Perca > Perca fluviatilis. Next base: position 27,009,801 of record NC_053116.1, on the reverse strand, counting down.
GCTGTTTAAAACTGAATACTTTTTGTTGCCTATCTTGAAAACAGGACTAAAGATCTGTAGCCATGCTAGCGGCTCTGTGATGCTGTATTTACTGTAGGCACAGCGGTGCTGAAATGCAAATGTCAGCATGCTAATGTCAGCATGTTGATATGCTCACGGTGACAATTCTAATACACTCATGTTTAGCAGGTATAATGTTTACCATGTCCACCATCTTAGTTTATTATCTTAGCTTGCTAACATTTGCTATATGGCACTTAACACAAAATACAACTGAGGCTGATGGAAATATACTGTATATCAGTTTTGCAGGTATTCAGTGATTTAGGATTAGACAAATAAAAGTGTTGACAGGATGATTGCACTAAATTATATGTTGAGGAATTGGCAAACAATTCATTCTGAGTAGGACGTGAATGTTATTACCAAATTCTATGGTAATCTATCCAATAGTTTTTGAGACATTTCCCTCAAAACCAAACATGTTAATCTAATGGTTGCACAGAAAAGTGAGGGGATCACAAAAGAGTTTTCCACTGGGGATCACGGCTGTCAATACAAAATTTCATGGCAGTCCATCTAATAGTTGCTGAGATATCAACCAACCAACATTGCCATCCATAGATTTAAGCCTCTAGTATCGAGTCAGATCTGCAAATACTCAAATTGGTCATTTTGGGAGGAACTAACAAAATACATATATTTAGTCATCTAGGTATTAGGACCTTTAGCAGGTGTCTTGAAGCAGCATGCTCCTGGAAACCACCAAGCATCATTTGACTGTCACTGTTTAAAATTACTGAGTAGATTGGTGTATCGTCACTGTTTGGGAATTCACCTTAGACACAGTTACTGAAAACACAGGAACTGAAACACGTAAGTATTTCCATCCAAGTAATCGAAAAATGAAATCCTGCTCTGCCTTGATGGGTTCCTTGTGATATTATTATAGCTGTACAGTATGTACGTAGAAGATCAGCATCCAGGAATCATTCTGTCGAAGGAAAAATATGTCAGACAAATGTCAACACTGCTACATTGTTCTGTTCAGCAGAAACAATCAAAGGCATTCCTGGGATATTACACTGTGCTCTGTTGTGTATCTAATGGTCTTCTAGTGTACTGTGCACCATCATTCTGTGTTCAGTCAAAGGCTCTGAGCCATTAACTTTATTAAGTTTGCTGGACCACTGGGGCTCTTTGCTCTCAGACTCAAATTGAGAAAGAGAAAAACTGAGAAAGAAAGATAAACAGTGGCTGTGTTTCTATATACATTTTTATAATGATGCAATAAAATAGCTTAAAATGTGAGTTTCAATTGGGTGAAAAAATGTCAGTGCCAGATAAATGGTAAAACATGAGGAAGGTTCTTCATAAACATTTGGCCATAGCTGTCTAAAGATTATAATAAATAATATACACCTGACAATAGAACTAATGACAATTAAACATGATTGGATGCTAATATATTAAAGAAAGAATGCTTATGACATAAGTATGATTTAAAAAAATGATATCCATTTTTTTAACTTTTAAGTTGCATGAGAAATCACTGCAATATTGAGTAAATTGTTTTCTTTCCTTTGGACTTTATACTTTTACAAAAACCTATGTTAATTAATGTGAGACGGACAGAGATGGAGAGAACTAGCAGAAGGACAGATAATGGCATAAATTATAAATAGATAGATTGAGTTAATCATTTCTAGAATGGAAATGATAAAGAGAGAAAAAGAAACAAAGACTTCCACTGAGGAACAATAGAGCTTTATAAGACATGAAGGGAAGACCTATTGCTCAGGCCGCAGTGAGGTCACAGCCTGCGTTTTGCTCACTTTTTCAACTAATGAGTCAGTGGTAGGTCAAAGGTTAGCCAGTGAACCCTTTAACTTAACAACCCCCCCCCCCCCACACACACACACACACACACACACTGAGGAAATGTGATGGCTGGCATAATTCACCTCCCCTGTTCTCCTCCTTCCTTTCTGATCTTTTCAAGGTCTTTCAAGCGTCTTCTGTCTTCTTACCTTTCTTTTCCCCCTCTCACTCTCTTTTGTCACATCAAAGAATTGACTTTGTCTTACTACCGGTCCACTGACTCCTTCACCTTCCTCTGCCCTCACGCACGCACGCACGCACGCACGCACGCACGCACGCATACACACACACACACACACACACACACACACACACACACACACACACACACACACACACACACACACACACAGTGCTTAAAATTCAATGGCAGTTAGATTGAGTAGGATGAGGCTTTGCTTCAGATACAAACACTAATAATAATGGGGGAAAAAGGTTGATTAAAACTTAGCACGAGTATGTTTTATCGGAAGAATATGGGTCTTTGGAAGTTGGTGAGGTGTGCGTTTAAGTGTGTGTTCATTCATTGTGTAACATGTGCATGTCAGCAAGAGGGTGGGGGTATAAGTTGAGTGTGTGTGCCCCTTTCTTTCACAGGAAACAGAGGTCTCCTGTTTGTTAACAGCTTAATGGGCCTGTCGATTGGTTGAACACCTTCACATGTACACACGCACACACACACACACACCGATGTATGTATGAAATCACACTCCAACAACTCCATCTAACCCCTAGTGGTTTTCAAAGGTTGAAAAGCAGGCCTTTGTAAACCACTGAGAGGTATGTGTGTGTGTGTGTGTGTGTGTGTGTGTGTGTGTGTGTGTGTGTGTGTGTGTGTGTGTGTGTGTGTGTGTGTGTGTGTGTGTGTGTGTGTGTTTGTCAGGCCTAATGAGCCACAATTCCGCTTGTTGCTGCTTTCACAACCTGGCCTGTCTGTCACCCTCGGGTTAGGCTGAAAGACAGAACAGACTTATAAAGAAAGACATTTGATCAAAGAAGAGAGTAAAGTTGTATATGATAGAGAGATGGAGAGAGAAATAGAACAATACTATATACCTTCATTCATCTATTCATTAATCAATCTTTATCCTAAAGGAAATTTGGTTTGCAACTAGCCATTAAACAAAAAGATCCCAGAAACGCACCAATCACTGTGCATCTTTGAAACACGAAAGCAATATAAAATACAAAAATGCAAATACTAATTAAAAAAAATTTAGAGAAGCCAAAATAGTTCTACCATCTTGGACACAATTGGAAGATTAATACCAAAGCCATATAAGTGTCCTGTACATTTAGGCACAAATATAATTTAAAAATAACTTTATGTTACATATTGTCTGTGTTGTGAAGCAACGGATGTGGCACTGTGTCCAAGACAAACTTCCCCTCGGGGACAATAAAGTGTATTCTATTCTATTCTATTCTATTCTATAAATGAAGTCAAAACAAAAACATGAAGATTACCAAATTAAATAAGGAAGAATCTGCAGACTTTGCACACAGGGCAAATTGTTCATTGATGCTCAGATTCATGCCTTTATGAACCTCTTCTCCAGTGGCCCCCTGGGGTCCAACAGTGTCTGTAACTTGATCGACCGACAGATGTTACAGTGGCCTGTCTGGGGAAAAGTAGACAGGAGAGAAATGGAGAGATTTAGATGTGAGAGCTGGTGTGTTTGTTTACAGTAGTGTGTAAAGACAACAAGGTCTTATTTAGTAGACTACAGAAGTAATTGTAATGACAACAAAGACATTTGAAAGCACCATATTAGCTCATCATGTATTACATAGCCCTGGGGCGGAAGACCGCTGATAATCATCATGGTAACGTTCTCTTCACTTAAATGGGCCAATCACTTTAAAGCCTGGTGTGAAGATAAGGACTCTGGCCAGAAAAAGGAATGTGTGCCATTAGGTGTTAGTGTACAGTAAATCTTTCATCTGGCTGTCTCCTGAGATCCAGCTTACTGTAACTTGACTCCGACATGGACAGATGTGACTGCGGGTCGATAACCTGCTGTCTAGATAAGAAGAGGAGGGAACAGACAGAGAGGGATAAGGATACTGAAAATTGATGATGTGAAGAAGGATAAAGGAGGAAGAGAAATAAAAATGGTATGGAAAGTGGTCTGTTGTAAAAAGTGAGATGATGCTCATAAAGACAAGAAGCAAACAGTAAATACAAACATCAAGCAAGTATGCTGTTAAAAGAAAAAAAAGTTTTACATTTTTGGGTAATACACTTACATTTATGTTTATTTGGATTCTTAGAGTTAGATCTGAAGATCCATACCACTCTCATAAATGCACACTAAATGCTACAGCCACCAGCTGGCTAACTTAGCTTAGCATAAAGACTGGAAGCAGGAGGAAACGGTTAGCCTGGCTCTACAGGTAACCCAATAGACCTCTGAAGCTCAGCACGTTATATCTCTTTTGTTCATACAAAAACGTACACATTGTAGTTTTAGCGGCAGGGTTATGTACCGGACTATTTCTTAGCCAAGCTAACAGGCTGCTGGCTGTAGCTCATTTCTTATATTAGCTCAGTCATTCCCAAACTGTGGTCCGCAGACCACTAGTGGTCCGTGAGGGTACTGCAGGTGGTCCGTGGAAAAGCAAAATAAAATATAAAATAATAGTTTTTTAACCTTCGTTTTACCAGGAAATTCTCATAATTCAGGTAGGACTGTGTGTAGACATATTTTATTATGTATATTATGAGGTGGTCCGCAAAAATTCTTGATATCAAATAGTGGTCCACACGCACAAAAAGTTTGAAAACCCCTGTATTAGCTTATATTGTATTTACCATATTGTCTAACTATTCCTTTAAAATGAAGTTCTTCATAGTTTATTTTGTCTTATGCTTTGTATGGTTCAGTTGTTGTTTCACCTAACTGAGATTTACTGATAAAATAAATGTTTTAACTAAGCTGGCATAAAACATATGCCAACAAATGTGTCTAACAAATGTCAAGCATGATACACAACTACTCAGTGGTGTAAATTAAACATTATCCACTAAACTGAACTGGAAAACTTTATTGGAACGCCTTAATACTAGAATAGCCTACAAGCCATTAATTAAGCAGGAAGCTTTTGGTTTGTCTTCTTGTTCCATCTGTTTGGCATGAAAAAATAGAACATACTACTAACAACTGAAACCCTATGCAATACAGAAAATGTCTGTGTGTTACATGAAATACATACTGTGTAAGTTAGCCAGCAGCATATATATTGAGTTGTTCAAAGTTCCAGGCGCTTATTATTTGTGTGCATTGACATGGCGGTTCATATGACCATTTTACCCTCAGTAGACACACATTTTAGGCAATTGTGTGTACAGCCAGGACACAAAGGCTGTCACAACAGGGTGTTGGAGGCGGAGCTGGGGACTCGACAGTGTTGTCACAGGCAGATAGGGTGAGAGGAGTTATGTGAGGAATGTCCAGCACTAAACCAAAAAAGAGAGAGATAGTCCACGTTTTGTCCATCTGTCTTAGATTTACGGGTGTTTTTCTCTTGTGTTGTCATGTTAACTTGTTTTTACACTTTTATACTGGGCAGAAGCTAACTGAGGTCACATCAATGGTATTTTTGGGGGTTTTAGTGACCTGAAGTGACATTGTACCAGCAAATAAGATTATTTAAAGCCAAATCACACCAATATCTTTTAGACTATTTGGATGTGACCATATTAGACCAATACATGTAAATAAAATCAGTTTTTACCAGAATTCTATCCCTGCGGTGTACAGTGTATTGCTTTGAAGCAGCATTCACATCATGCATGTAGGGAAAAAAGAAAGGTCAAAATCAATTATTTTTTTTGTAAAGACTATACCATTCAAATTGCTATTCATAGGTAAACTGAAACTGTGTTTATGTGTGTGTCTTTCAGTCCGACTGTGTGAACTATGTGAAGATTGTGCACCACTATAACCGCACCCACCTGTATGCCTGTGGAACCGGGGCCTTCCATCCTACCTGTGCCTTTGTGGAGGTGGGACACAGGATGGAGGTGAGGAATACACAAAACAACACAAACTGCTGGACTGCAGTATTCCCTTCTTTATTTTCCCTTGTTTAAGTACATCATGATCTAGTACAGACACACAATCTCAAACACGAGTTGGTTTGCCTGAATCAATTTTATAATTATACTTTATAAGTCAATTACAAGTCATGGTGCAGTTACACTGAGGATATTAAACTTTGTTTTCTCTCAGCTGCAAACAGTTATTCAAACTCAGATAAACACCCACACACACACACACAGACACACACACACACATGCACAGCAAACATCAGTCCTCCGCCAACCTGTTCATTATAAGTGAGAACATAATCTGAACAAACTGCAGGAAAGAGCATCAAAACACAAGATTTACTGTATGTGTATTAAGAGGTGAATGTTGACATCCGATATCCAGCAGTTCCTCATGCTTGGAAAGCTTAGCATTGCAAATTTGACTCAAGCAAGCTGGAGTCGGATACAGAAGCTGTAGAAAAGGTAAATTATGGCAAAGAGTGCAGACAAATCCATCATGCTTAGCCCAAGTTCCCAGTTTGACTGTACGCTTTTGTCAAAAGAAAACATAGTGTATGTGTGATCATTTTTTACATCAATTTCTCCCTGTCCTCTATCTCCATCAGGACCATGTGTTCAGGATTGAACCCTCTCAGGTGGAGGACGGGAAAGGGAAGAGTCCGTATGATCCTCGCCACAATGCTGCATCTGTACTCGTCGGTAACTAAACTTATCCAAGTTAATAGGAGCTGGTTATCCATTAACTACAGGATTTTACTTACACTGGTTTGAAATATGTTATTGCCATGCTATATACAAGCTGATTTTGGTGGATGGTATAGACCTAATCATCAGTAAATGTCACATGTCCATTCAGGGAGTTATTGATTCATTCTGTTTCCTAGGTGATGAGCTATATGCAGGTGTGGCCACAGACTTAATGGGACGGGACTTCACCATCTTTAGAAGCCTGGGGAAACGCCCCTCCATCCGCACCGAACAGCATGACTCTCGCTGGCTCAATGGTCTGTTGTGTGTTTATGTGTCAGTTTAGGTGTCAATTAGTTTTTAGTTTGGTTCACTTTATAACTAACTTAAATCTTGTTTAAGACAACTTTGTTTCTGTCCACCAGAACCAAAGTTTGTTGGTTCCTTTTGGGTCCCAGAAAGTGAAAACCAGGATGATGACAAGGTATTTTTCTTCTTCCGCGAGACGGCGGTTGAGGCTCAGGGGCTGGGAAAGTCCACCTACTCCCGCATCGGACAGCTCTGCAGGGTGAGAGATTTGTTCATCATTTTAATTAAAGTGGAGCCATGTTGAGCCATGTTGTATTGTTAATATTTTTTGGTATTTTATTTTCATTGCAAAAGTAAATTGTTTTATGACATTAAAAATATATGTCTTTTGCCCTATTAAAACTCACACTCTACTAGTCTGTCCTGCTATTGGACAGTTTTGAGTTGGTTTCTCTAAGTGAAGTTAGTGTAGGTTAGGCTTCAACAGAGCAGGATGTGGAGCAACAATTGTTCTGACCGCTGATTGTAGATCGCTGATTGTAGATCGCTGATTGTAGACTGTATTTTTGCTTATAGGAAAGTCAATTTTAGCACAAGGTCAGTTTTTGGATATTCCAGCACTTTTTATCTTCTTTTGTGATCACATACATGGAAAAATACGTTTTCACTTTCTACAAGCCTCGCTCTTGGGATAGCTTTGCATGTTGAAGTTGGACATGGTGGTCTACATGAGTCAGAACCCTTTACATCCTGCAAATAGCGGCAAAGAATGTTGCCACTACAGTGGGTGTAGTAAAACTAGTCCGGATCAGGCAAACTCAGCCTGGATAGTTGACAGATTCTGTAACAAAATTAGATTCTGTCAAAAGAATTAGATTTTGTAAAGTGGTGAAAAGAGGCTGGTGCCCAATGAATAACACTGCTCTTACTCTCTTTATTTACTTTTTTAACATTATATGCTGTTTTGTCTTAAATCAGAATGACATGGGCGGTCAGCGAAGTCTGGTGAACAAGTGGACGACATTCCTCAAGACCCGTCTTATCTGCTCGGTGCCAGGAGCCGACGGCAGCGACACATACTTTGACGAGCTGCGTAAGTTCACTCTGCAGACAGAAATTCTGTACTTTAGCAACTGTATCAATTATACCTAAAATCACATTGAAGAAGCATGATGTGATATTGGTGTTTGAAGTGAAGGCCCTCAAGTAAAAGTCAATCAACTCCAATAACAGAGTCGCTCAAGTGGTCTAGTTTTCTTTTTTTATGTCCCCATTTTCTACGTTATTCATCCAACACATGTGCAGTGTGCAGTATAATACAATTTTTCAAAGGTTAGAAAAAGCAAAACAAAGAGTTAAAATTTAGGCTGATTTTCCAACAGTGCTTTAACCGTTGAAAGCGCTATCTGTAAGTGCAAAGGGAAAGAAAGTTGAGGAAAGCATAAAAAATGATCCAGGATTTCTGACCTCAATTGTAGAGTACCGTTTAGCCCCACATTCCTGCAGACTTGAAGAATGCATGAATGAGTAATAGATTCTGGCCTGATCGGTTCTGAAGCCATTGTTGTTGCTGTGGGTTCATAGCAAGTTGCAGGCTTGTCTCTGTGAGTCTTCGTATGACAAAAGGCAATGTTTTCATTAGACAGGATCAGGAAGGGGGCGGGGGGGAGGAGCATAGATTGTGGGCAGAGGAAATATTTTTATAATAAAGAAGACATAACTTCACACTTAACTCACTCGGCTTGTTCCACAAACATCTGGTGCCAGTTCACCCGAGCATTGTACTCATACTGTCAATATTCACAACCAAGAGATAAAACCCATCTGATCTTTATGTATTCATTTCAGTAAAATATAACTTCATACAGGCCCTTTGCTAAACCCCTCCTCAAGCAATTGTCTAATCATAGCTTAGCAATCGTAATAGATGTGTCCATATGCTGAGTATCATAGAGCAATACTCTAAAGATGGTAGTGTTTTAGCCTTTTGTTCTTTTTATTTTGTGCTAGGAATTTATTATATATGTGTTGTATACATTATGTGTTTGTCTTCTTTAACATAAGCTTCCAATTTAAGCATGTCTGAATAACTAGCTTAAGCCTACCAAGCGTTCCTAGGCTAACTACATTTTGTGGGGCTACAGGTTATGTTTAAAATAAGCCCCATTCATGACTAGTACATGCACTGTGTAGTATTTCCCCCACTGTGTGAAAGATGCTACTAGAGTGCAGGCTAATGTTAGCAGCTCTTCCGCGGGCCAACTGAAAATATTAAAAACTCTGCATGGAGTTAACGTTGCAGTAGCTTAATTAGATAACTAGCTACACCTAATAAAACCTGCCTGTTGTCATTTCAGCTGGCAACATTGACCAGCTAGACCTGAGAAGTTGTTTTTGTCTACCTCTGTCTGAAATCAATCCATTTATTTATTTATTTTTATGACGAATTTCAAAGATTGACGGGCTTAGTACACTAATGGTCAACTGCACAAAACAAGTAAAACCATGACAATCAGACCAAAAGAAAGCCCATTTAACTTAAACACATTTTCCTTCAAATGCCATGACTTAGGGGAATCATTGAATTAATTAAAAAATCCTAATCTTCTGACTAAAGTAAACAACACAGGACAATGTATCGTCTCACAAAGAGAAACACCAAACCTCCAGTAATGTGGTTTGCACTGCATCTGCAGCAGTTTCAGCTTTGTTTTTGATTGATCTCTCTGACAATATCTCTGGGCCATAATACGATCTGTCTTTGTGCTTATCTCGTGATGCAGTGAAAGGTGAACTACTAAGTGGAAGAATTTTCCAAATCCTAACCCTACCTTAGGCTAAATCTATCAATCACATTATCTCATATCTCTTATCTTGACCAAGAGATTTCTGACCATACCTGAGGCCAAATCTTTAGAAAGGACCTCCCTGTAGAAATAATTATGTTGATCTGAACCTGTTGAAAATATTCTACTGAAATGCCTGCACCACATTACTTTTTAATATTAGTTAAAACAGTAGATTCATTTTTAACTACAGTATTTTATTCATTATGGGCCAAGACTCAGAAATGTATCTTGTTTGTGGTGGACCCCACTCTGACAGTGTAGTGTAAGTGTGTAAGTAAGTGTAAAAGAATGTTTTAATCAGACTAAATCTTTCTAAATCTTTGCAAACCAATGCTCAAAGCTGTAGTGGATTTTGTTTCGTATCATGACTGAGTAATTAGTGAAACGTCTCTTTAAAGTAGACATGGCCATAGTGCTTTGTTTATCTTTCTCTCAACCTTTGACCTACCACCACCTGAACTGTGTTTTGTGTGTGTGTGTGTGTGTGTGTGTGTGTGTGTGTGTGTGTGTGTGTGTGTGTGTGTGTGTCTGTGTCCTTGTTTATGTGTGTGTGTCCTCAGGCGACGTGTTCCTGCTGCAGACAAGGGACAGAAAGAACCCTCTGGTCTACACTGTCTTCTCTACTTCCAGGTCAGAGTCCATTCTCATTGTGTGTGTGTGTGTGTGTGTGTGTGTGTGTGTGTGTGTGTGTGTGTGTGTGTGTGTGTGTGTGTGTGTGTGTGTGTGTGTGTGTGTGTGTATGCATGTGCGTCCAACAGAAAGAGAAAGGAGAGATGGACAAGTGTGTATGTATGTGTTTTGATGTCTCTAACCCCGCTCCCCCTGTCCCCCAGCAGCAGTGTATTTAAAGGCTCAGCTGTGTGTCTCTACTCCATGAATGACATCCGGAGGGCCTTCCTGGGGCCCTTCGCTCACAAAGAGGGGCCCAACTACCAGTGGGTCCCCTTCCAGGGAAAAGTCCCCTATCCACGCCCAGGAATGGTATGTCAATAACTGTCAAGACCCATCCATAAAGTAACGTCAAGAGTTTCCAAAAAAAGTACATTTACAGAAAAACTATACTCATTGTACAATTCTGAAGTACTTTACTGGGTATTTCCATTTTATGGTTCTACATTTCACAAGCAAATGTTGAACTTGTAACTCAATTACATGCTACACTTATAGTACACTACCTTAGTATGACAGCTATAGTTATATTAAATTCAGTTACAGTCTGAATGGAGCCATTCTGCATAATAAGTGCTTTTAGTGAACATTTTCTTTTACGTAAACTCTTGAATGCATTATCGTCACATACATCAAATTATTAATGCATAACTTTACTTGTAATGGTATATTACAAGTAATGTACCAGTATTAATAGTATATACAGCACTTATATGTAGGTCTTCAGTAACAGATTTGAATACCTTTGCTGCCTGGTTTCTAATATTTCCATTTGGGGCACTGAACTGTAAAAATACAAAGTCGTATCAATATGAATACATGTAATATCCTTGTGATGTACTGTAAGTCTGTAAGGCACTTCATGCACTTGCAGTATTAGACCTAATTTCATCCAAAAGCTCTCCACAGTCCTCCCAATCAATATGTGCTTATTAGGGCTCTTACATTCTGCTAAGCACACAAGCGTAACGTCAGCAGGATTTGTTATGCAGAGCTTCAGCTGTTACAGCAGAACAATCCCTATTGTATGACTGCAGAATAGTAATTGTATTTGGCCTACAGTAAACCCTCTCTCACGCCATCATCACCTCACTGGGTAGTAAAATTAGCGGAACGAATCAAATTGAAAGAAGCCGATCACGCGTACAAGATAATTATGCAAAACTGCATAGAAAGCAGATTCAGAGTTTGAAGTACATAAACCGGATCAAAAGTTTTTTCACTTTATGAGCAAACCGTATGTCATGTACACACACACACACACAATAAAAGTGTGAAATCTTAATATTGTAGTAAAATTAGTATCTTGAATGAAAGTCTTTCACACCATAATCACCTCAGTGTGGCCTGCTGGGCCGTGACATTGTCAAGTCAGACATTTTATACTAGTTTACATGCAGAGCAAACACGAAACATATTTGCTCATCAAAAAAAGTGTTAGTCATTGTGGAACATTTGAGTGTCTGAGTACACTCAATCAGTTCTGTTCTGCAGAGCTTTAACAAATCCCTTACAGTAGAAGTGGATTGGCTGGATTATTAAAGTACTTGGGTAGAGTAAACCCTTTTATAAATACAAAACGTGCATATTCATACATTGCCAGGACAATATTTTCCATTGAAATGGTTTCGGTTTTGATGATTTTATTAGTATTTACAGTCTGTTTTTAATGTTTCAGATTTACTTGCATTTTGCATCCCCATTTAAGTTCAGTAAATTGTATACCACAGTGGAACCAAAAATGCTAAATAACTGCAGATTTATCTTTTTTTTTTAATGTAAACAGCCATCTGAAACACTTATTTTGTGCTGTATCTCATTTGTGTTTGTCTGCAAATTTGTATAAACAAGGACCTTCTGCTGGAATATGAATTAAACATTTCTTTATTTCCCTCCATTAGTGTCCCAGCAAGACATTCGGCAGTTTTGAGTCCACGAAGGGTTTCCCAGATGATGTGATCCAGTTTGCGCGTCACCATCCTCTGATGTATAACCCTGTCTACCCTATGAGCCGACGGCCCGTCTTCGTCAGAACTAACGTGGACTACAGCTTCACACAGATTGCTGTGGACAGAGTCAGCGCCGCAGACGGACAGTATGATGTCATGTTTATAGGCACAGGTGAATGACTTATATTTAATTCTAGCTCTTAACTTTATATTCAAACATGAAAATAATGAATTGATGTGTTATGATGTGTGACTTAATTGGACTGTCTTTCTTATTTCAGACAAAGGGACAGTACTGAAGGTGATCAATGTCCCCAAAGAGAGCTGGAACAACATGGAGGAGCTTCTACTGGAAGAGCTCGAGGTCTTTAAAGTAAGAAAACTTTAATCAAGCTCATTTCTTGTAGATATAATGTAGCATAAATGTACTGAATGTGTATCAAGTGACAGTACATGGCAATTCATGCATCTTAAAATGCCTTTAATAATGCAAATGTTTTTAATACTGTATGTAGCATGGTAATTAATTTTCTGTATCTCCCCTGCTCTTCAGGATGCCTCATCTATCATTGACATGCAGATCTCCTCAAAACGGGTATGTTTGTTTTATACTTAGTTTAGTTTATTATTATTTTTGGCCATTTGTCACTTACAACATTCAATGCACTGGTAAGGAACAATAAATAAACATAACATTATTTCTTTTACTTAAAAAAAAAATAACAGGACCGAAAAGCTGTGGGCTGAAGCCTGAGCTTATTACAACTAGCCTTTTAACATGAATTATTTTCATTCCCACGAAGAAGAAAGTAACAGAAACTAAGTATACACTATATAGAAGGGAAGGTATACAGCCTGCGCTTGAGGGGTTTGGGCCAAGCATAACCAGGCAATATGAGACAAAGCGACAGCAGTAACCAAGAGGAAACAGAGATGGGATTTTGTTTGTTCGTGAGGGAGAAAGCTAGGACAGCCACTGTAGTTTTACCTAAGCAGATATAATTTAGATGTAAGGCCGAGTATCTGCTCACGTGATGATAGGATTCAAAGACGCTTTAAAGTTGCACTAGGTCGGGGAATGGTTTAAAAACATTTTCTGATATAACAGGTAACTACTTGTAAGATCAGTGGAGCTAGCTAAGTAGGGATGATGGTTGGACTAGTGAGTGGGCCATGGCGTTAAGGTGATACTGTTTATCAAGCCTGGGGTGCCAGCCACGGCAGTTCAGCCAAAGCAGATACAATGTAGATGAAAGGCCGGGTAAAGCAGCCAATATGCTGTTTGCTTGGTGAGAGTAGTAGTTAAAGGCAGCGGTCAGGGTTACAGAATGGCATCGCCTGTGATGGGGCCCAGTAGATTTATTACTATCAATAATGCAATGTCACAAGGAGGCATCCTAAATTGCAAAAAAATTGTCACAGACACAGAAAACAGAATTTAGACACATTAAAGTACAAGTAACCTACAAACTGATTGTTTTTAAGTCCTGAAACTCTTTTAAAACTAGTCCCTCCACTCTGTGTCCTCACAGCAACAGCTGTATCTGGGCTCAGACACAGGCATTGCCCAGGTTCCACTTCACCGCTGCAGTGTGTATGGGAAGGCATGTGCTGAGTGCTGCCTGGCCAGAGACCCATACTGTGCCTGGGATGGAACATCCTGTACTCGCTACCTGCCAAACACCAAGAGGTCTGTGACACTAATGACACACACCAGATGACTATTCATTACGCTGAGCAGGAAACACAATGAAAACTACTGTATTTGCAAGTATAGTAAATACTTTAATAATAATTCTAAATCTTATAGTAAATTCTAATAAATTCATTTTACAGACGTTTCCGTCGCCAGGATGTAAGGAACGGAGACCCCAACACCCTGTGCTCTGGAGGTATTATTCAAAAACGATTGTTTTGTCTGGTTGTTAAAATGAAAACATGAAAGCTCTGGTAACTGTGACCAGTTTTTAGGCTAAGAACAAAGCTTTACTCTGACTGCTCTGACTCACAGAGACTCTTGGCATCTGACATCTCACTGTCACTGTGCCAAAAAAGATCCCAAATTCTTCCACCCGGCCTTCACCCCTGGTGACCTTGGTCCTCGAAGACCACAATACCAGCATTCTACCGCTGTCTGTCTTTCTGCCACATAACTGAATAAGGCTAATCACTCAAACGCTCCTGAGTAATACGATTACATCATGTGGCATGCTAGCCGGGTTGTGTAAAACTAATTAAGGTTAGAGTTATTGTCTCTGATGGGGTTGGCATTGCCCCTATGTGCTGATCAGGGGTCAGTTTATTGTTTCCCCAATAATTTGTGTGGTGCTGTTGGCTAGAAATTTTTTTTTTTATATTGATCTCTGATCTTATTCCAATCATGGTCTAGATGTTGGATATAGTTTTGTAAATCTTGGAGAAATGTCAGCACATGTACTGTTAGGATTTGGGGCATAGACACTGATCCTTTGTCATTACTAAACCTCATCACTCATATTGGCAACATGCATGACTAAGCACTCCCAGAACCAGAAGAGTCTGTTTGGTGTCAAACATCAAATATTTGCTAATGTTCTACATAACAGGAAGCTGTCATTACGTGTGATGGTAGTGAACTTTCCCATCAAGAGCCAACAGAGGCTTTCATTAATCAGTGTTGACTGAGACTCTATTGTAATAACACCTATATTTGGCTAAGAACTAATGTGAATTACATATTTTTTCTTGTGATGCCAATGTATAAATACATTTACTCAAGACTGAATATATATATATATATATATATATATATATATATATATATATATATATATATATATATATATATATATATATATATAAAACAATATATAATTTTGTCTTCATAGATCAGCTTTCTGCATTGTCCTGTCCTGTCTTGCCCTCTCCTTTTTTGTTTTGCCTTTTCATTTCTTGGGCCTGGATTGTCAGTGGTGAGCGAATGTCCTTAATTACAGCAGACCCAATAATGTCCTTGTCTCTGCTGCCCCCTGCAGACCACCATAAGCACCGTGTTGCAGAGAGGAAATTGTATGGAGTTGAAGGAAGCAGCACTTTCTTGGAGTGTATCCCCAAATCCCTTCAGGCCAGAGTCACCTGGACCTTCCAGAAACATCCACAAAACCCACGGGAAGAGGTGAGAGGGATGGTAGAAAGTGGAGAGAGGTTATAACTAAGATATCTGACAAGGACTTTGTCCAAAGTCACAACAAGGTTTTACAGGATTGGGTATATCAGGAAGTCAGAAAGCCATTATTTCACAATGTGCAATTAGTATAAACATTTATTATGATTATGGTAAAAATCCAGATTTAATAAGTGTTCCCACATTACATTGTTTTTAAGCAAGGTCACTTAAATCAGTATGTTCTGAAAATCTCTGTAAAGAAGTTGCGCCATATCATTGGACTAAAATTGGTCCTAAATTTCTTCATTGACCAAGTTGATAAACTGTGGGCTTTATTTTATACTTGTGCATTCATTGCAGTATGTGCAGTGCTTTTTAGAGCCACTATTAGATCCACAACTTAATTTCTGTTCTCTTAGTTCTTCCATTAATCAGGGTCAGAATCATCTTTACACATGTACATGGAGCTTTCCTCGATGACATTGTACAATGAGACAAAATGGCAATAGTGCTAGTTCCCCTCTAACATTTCAATGAAAATATTTTTTTGTCTTCCAGGTGCATCTAGATGACCGCATACTCCAGACAGATAGAGGCCTTCTGATTCGCCGTGTCCTGAAGAGAGATATCGGCATCTACCAGTGCCACGCCATGGAACATGGCTTCACCCAAACCTTACTAGGCATCACCTTAGAAGTTGTACCTTCAACATCCTCCTCAGTCTCCAATCTACCCTCCGACGCCCCTGTCCGATTAGACCCCCGCAGTGGAGGTGGACCCCCAATGACCAATCAAAAGCTTTGGTACCGGGACTTCATGCAGCTTGTGGACCACCCTAACCTGAGCACCGTCGACCAGATTTGCGAGCAAGTTTGGGCACGAAAGAACGCCGGCAGTGACCAAGGGGATAAGACCTTTCCTGCTGCGGGGAAGGACGTCCCGTCTCTGGGCCCTGCAGTTCGCCCAGCTAACAAGAAGTGGAAGCATCTTCAGGAGATAAGGAAGGGGAGAAACCGCCGGACCAACGACGGGAAACCGAACCCTCGGGCGCCTCGCAGCGCAGGGGAGTAACAACGTAAACAAAGAAATGGAGGGGTAAAAGAATGACTGATACAAGGAGAAAGAAGGGGAATGATGAGAGACTGAGAGACCAAGAACTCCTGGAGGTGGTGTTCAAACATACAGATACACGCACACACACGAACGCACACACACACACACACACACACGCACGCACACACACACACACACGCACACACACACACACACACACACACACACACACACACACACACACACACACACACACACACACACACACACACACACAGACACACACACAACACCTCCTCTATTGTGTATATTTATCTATGGATGCCCCCACTATATGGTACCCCAATCCCTGAGTCCTCGTCCCATTGGCCAGCCCCTGCATGTGTTGCCTTACTGTCCAAATTGATTCTGCACGATCCCTTTACACTGTTCCACTAGCATAGTCAAGTGTACAAGCAGGTACATGGGACTGAACCCACCTTTATCTGTGGGTGATAAACTTATATCAACTGTCATTCCCTTTGCCATTGACTGTATATGGAAAATGGGTTCACCGCACAGGATTACCACATCTTTCATTGGGTAATTAATGTTTGCCTACTACGTGCCAGCTACACGTTATATGTGGATAGTGGCTCACAGTATGAACACCTACTCTCTGGACTACACCACTCAGAACAAAAACAGCCCCAAAGTTTTGGATGACCTTTCCTCACGGCTTTTCTTACCTGAAGATTTCATAACAATGTAGAAAAATGATGGGCTTAATTGCTGCGCATAATGGGAGGGAATGGAGAAACTGGAATATACTGGAAAGTAATGGTCACCTACCTGTGTCATAACATGCTCAATGCACCCTTCTGCTCAGATGCATTTAAACCTAACAACCCATGGTTTGTGTAGCACTTTTTTTTATCTCTAAATGGAAACACATTTAACTCTTTATGTGCGATTGCACAAGCATGCAGACAAATAAACACATTGTTAAAACATTTTTCCTACAGAAACCGTTACATTGATCAACTTCAGGTGGTGATCTCGTTGCACATATTTCCAGTAACCTCACTTTTCACATAGTTGTGTGTTATTATTATTATTACATAATGTCACAGACGAGGTAGAGACTGCCAGCAGCGTGGGGCAGCTTGTGGAGCAGAACCGCATGTTGCAAAACTGGTAATATTATATAGTAGTTTTTGTGGTTAGTGGTTTCCGTAGGCACATTAAGACATGTTGCAGTGAAATAAATCACACATTACATATGTAGCGCTGCGGTTAGAGAGTAGTCGTATCTCGCAAGATATGATTATATTGCTTTACTGGTCCAAACCACTAGAGAATAAGGGGTGGAAAAACTACTGGCATTCCATGATGTGAGAGAAAGATGAGATGTTTACAGTGTACAGACATAGAAGTCAATCTCTAAAAGAAAATACAACTCCAAATAAGACCAGGATTAAATCTAAACAAGTGTTAGTTATGTGGGATCTTTAACATACACAAATATTATAATAAGCATCGGAACTGCATATAAAAGCGTTTTGACATGATCGAAAACCTCACACTAAAAATAGCTATTTATTGGGTTTTATTTTTGGCTGTGTTTAATGTTTTATGCATTAACATTAAGAAGAATTAATGAACATGGTGGTTTGGGTGGGAAGCAATAGTACGATGAGGATGAAGAGGGAAGTGGACTCTAGTATGACAACCCATGTTTCTGGGCTACAGTACAGTATATATATATATTAGCATGATATTTATGAGTGAAGCTATGATTTTGTTTTTGTATTCTAAGCGGTAATTCTACTCCTTGCTCTTTTACACTGTTCTTGCATATGTTGTTTGTGATAAATAGATATATGCAAATAATATGAGATAAGCGAGTTGCCGACTCCTCAGACAGCACGGCAAAATGCAGAGAAAGCTGTTCTGTGCTACCCACAATGCATTTCACCTGCAAAAAAACAAGTTCCATTTGACTTCATACGCTGTTGGAATCACTTTTCAACGTAGTGTTACAGTCATTAATATCATTGACTTTTGCTGCTTAATGATGTCATCTCTTCCTAATGGACAATTAGTACGATAAGGTCTTCTTTCTCTCTGTCTTTAGTCCAATCTATCTCTGTGTATTATCTGTACAGAAACCTTGTTTGTTGATTGTCTGTGCTAACATGGTGTGTGTAGCCTGCCCCCTTAGCGTTGATTGTGTGTAAAGGCTCGGATGTGAAGCCTATCTGTGGTACCATACTTTATTATATCATAGTCTATCCACATGAAAGACAGCAACTGGCCATGTAAGATAAAACATGCATTTCTGTTTTGTATTCATGATTTTTATGATGAATTTATGATCTACTTTGTGTTGCTGCCACAGATTTCGCGGAAGTATCCTGTTTTTAAAGAGTTTCAGTATACTGAAATTGGCTAAATTTGGCTTTTGGTGTGTTTCATTCTCACAGTCCCTGATAAAAGGAGGCAGCACAAACTAGGTCTGTGACTGGTTTTAGATGTATGGAATTCTTGTCCTTATTTATATACCTTCTTTATAGAGATGTAAGTAACTCTTAAAACAGAACTGACTGACTCCTGTAAAAGGGACACTCATTTTGACCCCACATCCAGGATTAACTGCAAAAAAATGACATGGAAAAATATTTTTAAAATGAGTTTTAGATGTAGATGCTGCCTGTCTGCAGTCGAGAGAAATCATTTACATTGGTAGTGATGTCAAATTTGCTTGAGTCTCTCTCTTAAGCCAGCTGTTTTGTGCTCTTTTGAAATTGCATGACCAATGTTAGTGGCTAACGCGTTTGACAATGGTGCGGTGGCAAGACAGAGCGAGAGAAAGAAAGCACAATGTTGAATATTATTATTATTATTATTCCTATGTATTTATGTGCAAAGATAAGCTGATATGTTGTGGTGGATTTTTATTTTTCTTATAAATGTAGATTTACATCTGTATTGTTCATGTTCTGCTGAAAAGGACTCATCCTCAACATTTTTGTGGACATTACAGCCAATGGTAAACAAAAAAACTCCTCCTGAACAGTGTCCAATTAGAGTCTTTGTTGTTCACACAGCCCTCCAATCATCACTCCTGTTGTATCCCATGCCATGTGACGCACCCCTATATGATAGCTCACAAGGAGAGGCTTGTGCGTGTGTGTGTGTGTGTGTGTTTGTATGTTTGTGTGTGTGAGTTTTGGGGGAAAGCAGAGCTCTGTATATAATGGCAAAGGAACAGTGGCGTGTGCGTAGAGTGGTCTGTAGGTGAAAGGTCGAAGGCCAAAGTTAACGTTGTGCACTGTAATACTCCCAGAGGTCTTTGTGAATTGTCATGTCAGATTGTTTTTGATTAACACAATAAAAATATGCAGTTACTTAAAAATCGAAATTCCTGATCTGTTCTGTAATATGAGGGAGAAAGGGGAATAATTTAAAACCGCTTTACTGAATCACTGAAATATTAATAATGATATATAGTAATAATAATAATAATAATAATAATAATAATAATAATAATAATAAGTCATATATCATGACAGTGCAGCATTTTTAAAGGATAAAGATGGTTATGATCTGAGGATGTGCTGCATTTCTGTTATTAATTTCTGCCAGTATGAGATTTCATGAATGAATAAATTACTGGGGAAACAATTACCAGAATAACAGAGGATGATTCACACAGATCCTTGTTTAATTAAATTTAGTTTAATTTGATTAAACTTAGAATCTACTTTGTCCCAGTGCTGGATTTTAAATGATGTAATCTGTGTTCTCACCACATGGTGGCAGTCACGCTATGATGTAAGGTCATAAGAAATTTCAATAAAGTAGGCTACTTTTTTCATTGAACTTTTTCAATTCCACAATGTTATGTTAAGTGTATTCAAAAAGATGGAGTTTATTCATCTTGATAAAAAAAATATCAAACCCCAGAAAGCTACTTACAGCTGAACAAGAAAGCTCAAATACACCCACAACAAGCTGCTGGTTACTATGCGACTACCACAGAGGCCAGTGACTGTCATCTCTGGAACATGATCAGGTGGTATGTATGCAGGTTCAAAACATTCAAAAATGCATTATTACCTCAAAATGTATCTCTGGGCACACTACATGAGTACTAATAACTTTTAAGTGTTTTTACTCTGTCATGCTTTAATGTAATGCATAACACCTTGTTTGTGTTACATGGTATAGTGTAGTTTGTTTTATCTCATGTTATACTTTTTGCTTTTGCATGTCTAGGTCTCATTGTTGACTGAATCTGTCTTCTTTTTTTCTGATGATGCAATCATGTCGAATGCAAATGCTCGTACATTTGGTGTGGCCAACAGTTTCCACTGGCTCATTTGACAGATGACGTAAGTCTGCACAACAGAGGTAAATTAAGTTTCTTTGTCTCCTCTTAAAGTGCACAAATAGTCATACAGAGGTGGGTTTAAAAAACAAAACACTGTAACATGAATGTTAGACACTAAACAAAAAGTTTAAGAAAAAAGAAAAAAGCGAAATGCAAATACGCCCCTCTGTCTCTGTCTCTCTCTCTCTCTCTCTCTCTCTCTCTATCCCCCCATGTTCAATCCGTATATCAGTGTCTCCATCTTTGACATCAAGACCTACTTCCTTCATACTAATATCATCATGACCTGCATGACCTGCCTGTCAGCACTGGAAGCACAGATAATAAGTGAGGCCACTTGCATTCCTTTACACATGAAAAAACATTCACATATGTTTAAGTATTCAGTGACCCCACACACACACACACACACACACACACACACACACACACACACACACACACACACACACACACACACACACACACACACACACACACACACACAAATGCAGTATGTGGTCACCAGTCATAAACACAAAATTTAATTGGGTCCATATTACTCAAACTGGCAACCCATTAGTTCCCAGTGTTTTTGATGGCACTCAGTTTTCTTCATATAATATATATATATATATATATATATATATATATATATATATATATATATATATATATATATATATATATATATATATATTTGTGTGAGTGTTAAAATTGGTCTACAATGGTCCTTGGGGTCCCAAATAATAAACTTGTGCAGTGCCCATTGAAAATGTGCCTGTTTGGATTGCTTGGCCTGTGGTATTGCTGCTTGTAGAATTCATCAAAACCAAATTGTACTCCAAAATTACTTACAGAAGGACCCCAAACCACTTAATAAGCAACTCCCCTGTATACCTTACTACTAACTTATTGATTTACCTGACAGAGAACGTTGCAGATTCCGAATGTAATCACAAAATATCACAATGAAAATGTGGAGAAATCAGACATTAGCATCATGGACTTATGGCAGTGCCCTACCCACGCAGCCCGTTATGAGTGCTAATCAGCACATATCTGCATTAATCAACCACCAGAACCGGACTGTGTGTGTGTGTGTGTCCAGAGAGAGAGAGAGAGAGAGAGAGAGAGAGAGAGAGAGAGAGAGAGAGAAACGGAGTTGTCTCGTGTTGTATGATCGTTAACGAATTTAACATTTCAGCAGAGGTGTTCATTTCCATACAGGTTTAGTGGCTTGACGGTTAACATGAAGTAGGGGATTTGACAGCTCACATCAATTTAATACTATATAGTGTCTGGATTTTGCTTGCTATTTAGTGTTGGCAAATAGCTTTTTTATAAAGCATTTATTATAAAGCGTTCTGCATGTGGCGTCTGCGTGTGGCGTGCAGGTTAGCTTCCCACCAAACACACCCCCAAACATGGACAACAATGTGACTCAAAAACAGTGTCTGGTAGCTTTGCATGTGTGGGATTCTGAAACGTCCTTTAATTCGGGGATTGTCGTTTGTTTATTCAAAGTCAAAGACAGTCCAGAGTAGTGCTACTCTGCACATTTTTGTGGGCCTGAAGTGTATATCACATTTTAGTTGCCAAAGCTCCGCTGCTCTGTCTCTGTCTCTGATCCTGCTCAATGCTCACTCAGTGAGCAGTGTGAGAGGGGGAGTGGCCAGCGGCTAGAGCGGCAAAAGCCAATGTGTGCTTCTTTTACCGACGATATCTTTTGCATTTCTCATCCTAACAACATCAAACTGGCACTGCACTTACTCGTGCACGTAGAAAGACACCTGTCAATTTTGAAATCCATCGGACTAACGGTTCGAGAGATATGCGCTTAACACCCAAACACACACACACACACACACACACACACACAGACAGACGTTCCTGCAATTTATATATAGATAAAGGTTAAAAAAAGGGCTCATCTCTGATTATGCGGTGTGTGTGTGTGTGTGTGTGTGTGTGTGTGTGTGTGTGTGTGTGTGTGTGTGTGTGTGTGGGTGTGTGTGTGCGTGAGTGGGTGTGTTGCAATGGGTTGCGTTGCAGGTGTCTTTCTCTCCTGCCCAGTAAAGCGAACATATTTCCATATACAGTTGAATGTATCATAAGAGGGTGAATGTAACTTTGGCACACAGTGGCCTCTGTATGAAACATGATATCACCGAGACTCCAACACACGCACACACTAATGCCATTTATATACACCAGCATGTTTACATTCAATTTGTTGCAGCAGTTAATGAGAATAGAAAACGCTTGTTCAAGTCGTTCCAATGCCTTTCAATACAATGTTAAACATAGACATATATGGAGCCAGTCAAATGCTACAGTTCTCCGTGACCTCATAACACAATTTAGATTATAAAGATGCCATTTTGACCTAAACATATAATACACAACTTTGTTTTTGATTTTTCTTTTTGTAAACTGGTAGGTACTGCAGTGCACTCAGATCATTTCTGGCCTTATCATTTTGACGGCCTTATAAAAGTAAAGAACACTTTACTTTGGCTTTCTAAAACATCTGATCATTAGTACATGTATCAGTAGAATTAGGTTTGCTCTGAAAGCTTTTCCTTTTCTGGTTCTTGGGTTATAGATGACACCTTTCAAAATAGTTTAGATTTAGTATGATTAAGCTGGGGCAACACACACTGTAGGATACAAAAACAAAAATGCTTGCTCTTTATAAAACCAAATCATTTTGGGAAAGCCAAGCCCTCTGAAAACTTGAATATAGCTTGGTCATCATGTCAACTACCATGGTATAACATTTTGAAAATGACCACAATGCCCCAAAATAGTCTAATCTACACATATAACATGATGAAATTATTTTATTCTTTTGTCAAAATAAAACCTCTCCAATAAAGCTTTACTTCAAAAATGGATTACTGTTATGGCATGTCAGTGTCAGTAAATGGTGTGCAAAAAGATTGGAGAAATAGGAAGGGATAATATCCAACAAAGATACCGAAATTCACATTGTGATCATACATCATCCACTGATTGAATAATATGAGAGCATGTTGAGAGTTAAAGCTGTAGGCTTCAACTGCATTTGCTGAATGAATAAACACGTTTCTTCCACTACATGCGGGATTGTTTATGTTGGGTTTAAATGAGAAACAGGAGAATGTGTATCCCTGTGATTGCATCACTGGCTTGTACAATAAACACATTGTACGGTAAATGTTAAGCAGTTTCAATGAACCATTAGAATACATAACTGCTACCATGCCACTGATTCTATTGCTATGAAAGTGTATGTGCATCTTTTCTGAATAAAAACAAGGATTATATTCCTTCAGTGGACTTCTTGTGTTACATGTTGGGGAAATAAAGCAAACAAACCAAATAGTGAACTATTTTATTCAACACACTTTGTACAGTTTCACAACTTCACACAGCAATTTAACTTACTCTTCCAGTAACTTAATGAACTAATTTAAACATCACTCTTTGGGCATTTTGTGTATGGACAGAACCTGGACCTAAAGAATATACAAATATATATATCAATAAACACAGAAAATTGATTTTTTTAAATTATCTTATTTGTATATGAATTTGATATTGCTGTATGGTTTGAAACATACATAATCCACTTTCTGATCTGTCCTAATGTAATGTGCCTCTTTTATGATGAAATGTTGGAATCAATGCTTTTTAATTTATTGTACTTTACAGTAATTAAAACATTTTGTTTTCAGAGTAGCTACTGTAAAAAACATGTATTGTTATTAATTCACCCTGGTTCTATACAAGTCCAGACACAACAATCTGATATGTGCTGCATTTAAAAATGTATGTGCATAACCATAGCTGAATTTTGTTGATAAGTTGATTTTGGTTGCCTGGCATGCTTGTATCTAGTCTTAGGTTTTTGATTTAGTAACAGTGATGTGGTGGAACGTTATATAAAGTGAGACATGAAAATCTTCTTTTACTTAGTGTTTTTTGTTTACTCTTTGAAACAAAACTGTGTATTTAAAAAGAAAAGATTAACCCCAATCTTGCCCACCTATACAATATGCACACACAAGTTACCAGGCAAGGAAACAGATTGACAGGTCTAATGATTAATGACCCTAATTAACAGTAATTACCTCAGTGATTAGCCTTTGCAAGTCAGAAAGCCTGTTGACACAAAGGAGACAGGGCTCCCATTTACTAACCATAGTCACTCATTCACACACGCTCAGACTTTTGACCACTGCTTGATTTGCGTTAATGTAAGCCTACCACCTTGAAAACGCAAACACTCCCTCTGCAAATTGTTTCTATAGAGAAAAATAGCTTAGATATGAGTAAAGAAGGAACAAAAGTAAAGAAAAAGAAAGAACAAAATAATAAACTTGACAGATATAAGACAGAATGAAAAAAAATATTTAGAGAAAAGGATTTAAACCTGAAGTGCTGAGACCGTTAGCCAACAGTATGGGATACTTTATCCTTCTCAGACAAAAACATACTTTGAATGATCTCCAGTTACTACCTACCACCAGTTATTGTGAGAATGCTGATTCAGGAGCATTTACAGTATTGTTATCCAATTCTTCTGTACGATTTTCGGTCGCCTGCATACTTTCAGCTACAAAATACATTCAAATTTCAAAATGTTCAGCTCTTTAAGGACATTTGTGCTTGTATTCAACTTTTCTCTGCCATTTATTGTTTTTAAAATATTAAGCTTTTGTCGTTTTACATTGAAAGTCAATGGAGCAATCTTTAAATCCACTTCAGGCTTCTTCCACTTCTAATATAAATGCAACTCGAAGTGGATATACTGGTGATATGTGATTTTGGAACAGTGGAAAATGTTGTCCCAAACTGTCTCCCAATTAATTGCGTTCCCCTCAGGGCTCAGCTCTCATTCCCATTTCTTTACTATTGGGAGTTCTCTTATGGATACTTGCATCAGCTTAGCATAAATCTTGGACACTAATCCTCTCACAGGAAAATCAACAAACCATTTAATGATGGGTGCACCTCAAGACTGTTTCCCCATGGCACTCCATAACATTTTAGGGCTTATCTTAAGCTCAGATAAAAGTAGAAAGATGTCCTGGGGACCTCAAAACTAGCTCTCAGGTCTTCAAAACTCAACATTCCTTTCTCATTGAATAGCTGGTCTAAAGTATAAATACCTCTGTCACTCCACTGCTTACAAGCAAAGGGTTTGTTACCAGACATTAAGTGTGCATTGTGCCATATTGGGGTATTCAAATGCCACTTATTGGTGTAGCGTAGTTGCTCCTCCACCTGTTTAAAGTTGGTCAATGTGTTGGTGATAATAGGGCCATAGGCTAGCATACACTTTTTTTAGCACACACGCTCTACCAAATGAGCTATCCGGGCACCCACTATGACTTTTTTTAATCTCTTTTTGAAGTACCATACTATGACTATTGTCGACATACTATACTATAACTTTTTTTTTACACTTTTTTTTCGACATACTATACTACGACTTTTTTGATATATTATACTATGACTTTTTCATCACTTTTTTTGACATACTATAGTATGACTGTTTTATGACTGCCAACTGAGCCACTATAACATGACTTTTTTAATGAATTTTTTTGACATACTATACTATGACTTTTTCCAATATACTATACTTTTACTTTTTATCACTTTTTTCAACATAGTTAAATTACTTTTTAATCACTTTTTTCGACATGATTCTTTAATGATTTTTTCCCGACGTACTATAATTTGACTTTTTTCCGACATACTATACGATGATTTTTTTTATCACTTTTTGACATACTATACTATGACTTTTTCATCACTCTTTTCAACATACTATACTATAACTTTTTTGTCATTTTTTTCAACGTACTATCCTATGACTTTTTTGTCATTTTTTTCAACATGCTATACTATGACTTTTTGACATACTATACTATTACTTCTTCTATATACTATACGATTACT
Organism: Perca fluviatilis; assembly: GCF_010015445.1. Lineage (NCBI taxonomy): Eukaryota > Metazoa > Chordata > Actinopteri > Perciformes > Percidae > Perca > Perca fluviatilis. The sequence goes on along the minus strand of NC_053116.1, from coordinate 26,982,893 downwards.
TTTAAATCACTTTTTTGACGTACTATGCTATGACTTTCTTATCACTCTTTTTGAAATACTGTACCATGACTTTTTAGTACTTTTTTCGACATACTATACTATGACTTTTTAGTAACTTTTTTTAACATGCTACGCCATGGCTTTTTATCACTTTTTGTCAACATGCTATACTGTGACTTCTTTATCACTTTTTGACATACTATGACTTTGACTATTGTTGACATACTATACTAAGACTTTTTATCATTTTTAATTTCGACATGCTATAATATGACCGTTTATATCATAAATTCTTTGGTGGAGCAGTGGCTCAGTGGTTTGCAAAGCTCCAGCAGGCAACCTGCTGTTAGTCACTGCAGACTCCAACCCAGGTTTGAGTCCCAGTCCTGGTTGGCGACATACTATACTAAGACTTTTTATCATTTATTTTCGACTTGCTATACTATGACTGTTCTCCAACAAGCATCCAGCTAGTAACCACTGCACACTCTGACCCAGGTTTGAGTCCCAGTCTGGGTTGTCCCTTTTCATGCCTTTTTTTCAAAATACAATGCTATGACTTTTTTTGACATACTATACTATGGCTTTTTTGTCACTTTTTTTGACATGCTATACCATGGCTTTTTTATAATTTGTATCACTTTTTTGACATACTCTACAATGACTGTTTATGACATAAATTCTTTGGTGAATAAGTCAGCTCCAACAGGGAACCAACAGGGAACTACCTTCAGTAGTCACTGAAGAGTCTGAAGAACCTAGGTTCTTTTTTTTTACATACTATATATTACTTTTTTTAATTACTTTTTTCGACATAGTTTACTATGACTTTTCATAATTTTTTTTGACATACAATAATATGACTTTTTTTTAAGATTATTTTTTGGGTATTTTTAGGCCTTTATTAATAGCTGAAGAAATGAAAGGGAGAGAGAGGGGGAATGACATGCAGCAAAGGGCCACAGGGCAGAGTCGAACCCTGGCCCACTGATTCAAGGAGTAAATCTCTACATATGGGCACCCACTCTACCAGCTGAGCTATCCGTGTACCCACTACGACTTTTTTCAATCTCTTTTTCGAAGTACCATACTATGACTATTGTCGACATACTATTCTATAACTTTTTTTTACCCTTTTTTTGACATAGTTAAATTACTTTTTAATCACTTTTTTCGACATGATTCTTTAATGATTTTTTCCCGACATGCTATACTATGAAATTTTGACATACTATACTATATACTATACATACTTTTTTTAACACTTTTTTCGATAAACTATAGTATGACTTTTTATCACTTTTTTGACATACCTATACTATGACTTTTCGACATGCTAAACTATGACTTTTTTTTTTTAAATATTCCACTTTTGTTTAATACATTATTGGTATTATTCAACTTTTGAAATTCGTACTAATTGAAACCATTTCGATTTTTCCAACTGTTCTCACTACTTCACCTTCTTTTTCATATGAGAGTACTTTGCCCCCTTTATCATTCAGGGAAGTTGGCAAGTAAAACTATCTGGTTATAGGGAAAAGATCATGGTCATGGTTGCAGCTAGCATGGGTCTGAAAACACAACTGATCCCAAATCTTTGACTGAAATTAAAGTTTAACTCAACGATTTGATTTTAATCGAATACTTCCATAGTAAGTATAAAAGATCATGTACTGTAACAATACAGACTTAAACACACACAAACGCACACACCCACGCACACACGCACACACACACAAACACACACACACGCACACACACACACACACACACACACACACACACACACACACACACACACACACACAGACACACAGACACACACACACACACACACACACACACACTGGAAGATAGAAGATAGTCATAGTTCAGTTTTTTCTTTCTTTTACTGTGTCCTTGTAGTCATTTATTAATGAGTCTTTATGTATATGCTTTGGCAACATGTTTTTAATGAAAAAGCTTCAATGATTTTTTTGTGAGTGACATAGACAGAGAGAGAGAGAGAGAGAGAAAAAAAAAAAAAAAAAAAAAAAAAAATCAACATTTATACAACATTAGCTATACTGGCAAGTGTGTATGAAAAGGTTTGGTCTCAGGTGGGCAGTTCCAGAGGTGCCTGCTCTGTTTCCCAGTACGGCTGTTGCAGCTAACACACACACACACACACACACACACACAACACACACACACACACACACACACACACACACACACACACCATTACCTCTGAAATAATCAAGGCAATCTGGAAAAGGACTCCAGCTTTACCACTGTTCCTAAACAGGAAGGACAGGAAGTGAACCATAAGTGTGTGATGGTAAACAACTAGTGGTATGTAAGTTATTTACCCAAGTTCCAATATTCAGTTAACATTTGACATGTAATTGTGTGTTATGGTTTACTTCTACTTTTAAATAACCAGGTGTTTGTCCTATCAGTTGTTTATTCCGCTCTGGGTAAAAACAGCACCTCTTTGTCTCTCTCTCTCCATCAGTTTCCAATACCTAAAGTATGACTCTTTCAGGAACACCACATGTTTTTCTCTGTGTTGAAAAGGATCTTACTAATGCCAGGAAATTAGAGGCCTAAACATCATCAGCTGCGGTTCCTGTTGACAGGCTGTGTCCTATATACGATGACGACACAGCAACAGCAAGTAGATCGTTTGCGTGGTAGACGCAAGTGCAAATGAGCTAACGCTAGTGGTAAATCGTTACTGTATAAATGATGGTCAGGATCAGGCACATGGGGGAAAGGTTACACTCAGCCTGGGTCCTTGAGCAACAACAATAATCTGTATTGCTTTAAAGTGTCAACCTCTAAAGCTCGATATGTGCTCTATGTGACTTTACAAGAAAAAGCAAGAGAGAAAGTTAATATTAAGTTAAAAGGTGTTAACCATATGAAAACTTCATACATTATGGAATAAGCACAATTGCAGTAATTGTATCAGGGTGGCCGTGCTACCCTTTAGCAGCACCACTGGGTTGAGTTTAAACTATTCTTGCAGATGGTTTCAAATCAAGTCCCCATATGGTTGATTAAACTGTCCTTCAAGGATCAATATTAGGCCCCCTGCCTTCAATCGACATCAGATGTTTAGGAAAGGCTGTTGAGAGACTAATCTTATTAGATAAGGAAAGTTGATAATAATAATAATATTGGTTTCATGACAACATTTAGAGTATGTTTTTCCATTTTCTGCACTGCTGTGAATTGGGAATAAGTTGACAATTAGACTGAAGTACATTAATCATTACGTAGAAAATCATTCAACAGTGTGTTCTTCAGATACCAAGAATTTGTTTTCTACCTTGTTGTTTATATGTTAACATTTATCCCTACATTTAGGTAATGTTTTAGTGAACTAGAGTATTTATTGTTGTGAACTCCAAATAAATCTTAAAATCATTTATTTTCTTTTTGCATTCTTTACAAAACAGATAGTTTGTCTCCTCTCTAGGGTTCAAATACACATCAGTAAATTTGGATAACTCATGGTGGATTTAAAAAATTAATTCCACACACAATTTTCATTAAGCCTCGTTTAAAGCTGGAGTGAATAATTCTTTTGTGGTTTTTGTATTAGAAGAGCAAGCACATTCAAACCTTCAACATGAGGGAGAGGGAGGTTTCCGTGGTTGTTTTGGAACATCAAGGGGTCAGCAAGTGATAAATGACGCTGGTCTATACTGAATACTGAAAGATAAACAATATTCAGTCCTGCTGAAAGTGGGTCATACAATGTTTGAGCTTGTGCATAGACTGTGGGTCCTGTGAGATTGTGGTGTAATGACACTATCTATCTAATGAGTAATGGGTTGTAATACAGCCCCAATTCAGAGTCTTAACAGGTTGGGACACAACAAGAAATTGTTCATTTCATTCTCCCAGAGGATGAGTGGGACCAAACACTAGAGATTAATGACCAAACTCTCCTCCTCTCCCCCAAAAGGCATTCCTCTCTAGTCAGTCCTTTCTCTCCGTTCATCATCACGTTCCCTCCACATCTCGATTGAACATTTTTGCTCCTTCTTGTCCTGTGCTGGTCCTCATTTGTTTCTTCCTCATTGTTAAGTCATCTTACCCACTGTACTCTCATTGTAGTGTTTTTTTGAGTGCTTAGAAGATTTGGACCACATTTTCTACAGACCCTTATGAAAACAATGTTTGCATGTGCAGTCAAAAGGTTTTACTTTAGTATAATTCCGATGGTAAACAACTTGGTGATCACTCGGTTTTCCACTCTTTACCTTTCCACTATTAAACTCTGACGCTTATAGTTGTGTTTGCACTTTGCGCTTAAAAATGAGCAGATTATGTTTTTGTTGTGTATGTACTGTAAATATTTTGCAGATTCAGACGAGTTTAGAGGCTGGTATGGATACAGATGTTCCTATATCTTTGTTATTATGTGCATTTATTCTTTCTCACAAATTATGTTAAAGGAGTGATAGAATGCAAAACCGATTTTACCCTCATAGTTGAATAACGACAGTTCGGTGGGTAAATAAGACATACATAGAAGCTCAAAATCCCATTGACACCCCTTTGCTATGAAAATCTCATATTTTGAAACTACCGCTGAAAACGGGTGACTCTCAACAAAGCTGGAAGTTGACGTCAACCTCCCAAGACCTGTACCTTTGTCACGCCCATGGTTGTATTAAGAGAACGGTCACGCCCCAACATTTACATAGGCTACACAACTGACCTGAGATCAGGTAGTCTTCTGAATCTATGTCTAGATCTTTGCTATTCCATTACAAAATTCACTTCTGAAACCTTTTTATGCTTGAAATCAACTATGTAAAGCTCAAATATGGGCCGTTTTACAAAAATTGATGGCTAATTGCAAATTTTGTCCAACTGTGTGTCGGAGTTCAGTGGCCGGTGCTGCCTGGGTTGCTGCCTCACCGCCTGGCCTGCTTTCCTTCACAGACCCCGGCCTGCTGTGAGCTTGATTGAGAGGCAGCCCACAGCACTCCATACCCGCACAAAGTCACTGTTTTTTGGGCTAATGGACTACCAAACGCCGCTGCTCTGACAGAGCTCCATGGCCTGCAACTCCCCTCTTCCTGCTAAATGTATATGTGTAAACCCGTGTATGTGAGTGAGATCAGCGAGCTTGTTACGCCAGCAATCTCTTACCACAGGTTCCAGTTAATCTTTTAATGTGTGTAATTATAATGTGTTGAGTTATTTAAACAAACGATTGGGGAAATAAACGCTTGTCCGTGAGTCTAATTGATAGAGCCTGCGGCTGGATGTAGCTCTATCAATGAGAGCTAGCTAGCGGCTCTTAGAATTCCTCTGAAATTCACAAAAATTCATTAACTTGAAATCGGACACCGTTGTTAGCTTTATAAGACTTTATAAGTGGCGTGACGAAATTCAAACTGTAAATATACTCGAATTACACCGAAAATGAAGCTAAATATCTAACTAACGATTTGTAGCTACACCGCAAGGTAAGGCCCCATCCTACTTATTTACAAATATTCATTAACTTGAAATCGGACACCGTTGTTAGCTTTATAAGACATTTAGGTAGATGTTGTATAAGTGGTGTGATGAAATTCAAACTGAAAATATAGCTACTCTAGTTATGCCGGCAGCTGACAGCCAGCCAGGAGTAACTGGAACTGTGGTAAGAGATTGCTCAATCTCACACACGGGCCATTTAGCTAGCAGGAAGAGAGGAGTTGCAGGCCCTGGAGCTCTGTCAGGGCAGCGGCGTTTGGTAGTCCATTAGCCCAAAGAACGGTGACTTTGCGCGGGTATGGAGTGCTGTGGGCTTCCAGCCGTGACGGAGCTCTATCTACCTCACAGCAGGCTGGGGTCTGTCAAGGAAGGCAGGCCGGGCGGCGAGGCAGCAACACAGGCAGCACCTGCCGCGAGGCAGCAACACAGGCAGCAACGGCTGCTGAACTCCGACACACAGCCTTACCAAATTTGCAATTAACCATCAATTTTTGTAAAACGGCCCATATTTGAGCTTTATATAGTTCATTTCTCGGTTAAAAAAGTCTCAGAAGTGAATTTAATAACGAAATAGCCCGACAAACAATGTATGACTGCAGTGTCTGAAATATGAGACCTGCTGTCGAGTCTCCCATGTGTTTCTATGTAGTTTGCTCAAACCAATCAGCGTGCAGCTCATTCTAAATATTCATGAGCATACCATATTTGGAAGAAAAGCTCTTGTTCCAAATAGAGCCATATTCACAGGGTAGTTAAGGGCCTAATAAAATAGCATTCGGGCAATTTTCAGCCCAACCAATGTTACATAACCTATTAGGAGACCTTAAGGAACAGTGTAAAATACCCTATATAATCATTCTATCACCCCTTTAAGTGACAAAATTAGTTTTACTTCACAAATTTGCATACCGTGTCACCATGCTTGTGTCTAGACAGAGCACCAAAAGTCTTCAATTTCAATTTCAATTCAATCTGCTAGTAGTTTGCTTCAAGTTGTATCATGAAAAACGTCTTTTTCATGACTCTAAAAAATTTAACATTATGACTAACAAATACCAGTAAACAAGAAAAATAAAGGAGGAGGTTTTGAATTGAATCCTGAGTGAAAGTAGCCATTTTCTGCCCCATCCTTTAACAAAAATTAACTTAAACATATCAAAAGGCTTTGTAAATTGCCAGATTTTAGAGACAAAGCGAATAGGTGAATAAAACTGACAATTGTCATTTCACATGCCAAAATAGAGCAGCTAAAATAGAGGCCACATGAAGAAATTAAACACTAAGGACAAAGCAGGTCTGCAGTCAGTCAGTGTGATACGGATTATTTCCAGCACACAGACATAAAAGGAAAACATGCCTCCATTCTGGATCAATGAGTTCAACAGACTGCTCCAGTGGGTACAATTACTACCAGAACAAAAAAAGCTGAACAGGAGGAAGCTTGTTTGTAGTCGACCAGAAATGAAGTAGACCAGGGGTCTTCAATGTTTTTTTAAACCAAGGACCCCTCAACTGAAAGAGAGACGGAGCAGGGACCCCCTGCTACATGTATTGTATGATATAAAGTTGTATATTAAACTGGGCCTACAATAACGTTTAGGGCGGCCTAAAGCCTTTATACATACATTTTTTGCATAGAATACTAAGCCATTAAAATAGCCTACTAATTGTTGCCATGATTTTATAAATAATGTTTTAATGTTAAACATACATGTGGCACAGTGAATCTTCAGGATTAACTGTATCTGTGGATGGCTATTTTAATGACTACCTTACCTATAGGCCAGTAAGCCTATCATCAGTGGGAATGTATATTTGCTAATATATTGGATTCATGTTAAGACTTTTTAATTTTTTTAAAACTTTAAAAAATTAACAATAATTTGGAGGCCCCCCTGCATTGACTCTGAAGTCCCCCTAAGGGCCCCGGACCCCCTGTTGAAGATCCGTGAAGTAGACCAACAGACTGACAGGGAAAACTGCCTCTGAGGCAATAACTCTGCTGTGAGGTGCTGCCATAAACCTAAATTAGAGGTTATAAAGCTGCTTTGCCCCACAACTTTGAATGAAAAACGTATTTGAATACATTTAAACTGACACTGGGACACAGGATTGTGGCCTCATGTGTCCTGGGAATGCACCACAGACAGGAACACAACATATTTTTGGACTTAGCAGAAGAAAAATAGCAGAGACAAAAACAAGAACCACTGCTGAGTTAATATATACATGCAACATTTGGAATTGCCCGTTTTGTAACTTTCAGAACTTACAAAAAAGGGTTTATTATCCTGGAAACATCCAGCTTTCAGCAACAGTCTTTCGAGTGGATATTAAACATCATAATATATACAGTATGTATCCACTGTTGCTGTCAAGTATTATTTAATAAACAATTTCATTCTTCTTCTCTTATCAGGCTTTTTTGGCAAAAGTCCTACGTACTGCTGAACAATAAATATGGCATCATTAAAGTAATTTTAAGTCCATTCAGTCTGGGCCATTATGTCTATTTAATGTATCCTAATGGACTAATTTAATACCATTAAACCTATAAATGAGACTTGTTCTGATAGATCTTTGGCTGTGTCGACTTGGGACTGTAAACAGTTCAAGTTTGTTTCCTTATGGTTTCTTACAGTTTAGACTGTGCATTAGGTTTCAGAGGTTTCAAATAAAACCTGGATGTGTTGCCCCAATAGAGTTTGAGTCCAAATAAGGCTGTAATGTATGTATCCCACTACTTCCCACTACTGTAATTGGATAGCAGTTTGTGTCCTTGCATATCTCAAAACCCTTCAACCAAGGACATGTCCTATCTTGTTGAAATATTATACTAAAAACCTTTTATTTGTCATGTTAAATAAATACTTGGCAGATTTACTTTTTTCTAAGCCTTTAGAACCGGAAATACATTTTCCATTAAACCAGACAAAGCGTTTACCGGAAATATGACAGAAGAAGACTTTTAATGTTCTTTAATGAAAAAGCTCACTTAAAAACACTAGTACAGGGGTTAACTGAAAAAAATATACCTATATACACCTAAAATCAACCCACCTCATCCACTAGTCTAGACTCACACATGCATATGCGTATGCTGAGTAATTAAACAGTTTATTGAGTTTCTGTGTAAGTATATTTAGCAATCTTTCATACAAATAAGTATTACACCAATGAAACACTTTATAAAATATCTGATAAACACAGCAGTGACAAATTATCAGGAGCTTTTAGAGATATTTCAGGAGTCAAATGCTCATATTTCGAACATGACAGTCCAGCATAAAAAAAAAACTCCTTACTACAGGGAATACGGTTTTTTTCAGAGACAATTGTAGTGGTGATGAATATTAAAAAAAGTGAAGTAAAAATATCATTACAGGGAGCCTCAGGATTGTGCACAGGAAATCCCCCTCTTAACCCAAACTGGGCTCCAATCAGCCTCTGAAGCAACTGCAATGTAATCCATCAAAGGTAGTTTACATGATCGAATGTAAACCCCCTTCAATGAATTTACACTTCCCTGTGGTCCTGGGCTTTATGAAAAAACATTTTATCATCCACATCCAGAAGTTTTAACTAGTTAAAAGTAAAGTTTGTACTGAGTGCACAAGTAAAAGCAACCATAACCAAAAACAACTTAACTGCAGCGTGTGTGTGTGTGTGTGTGTGTGTGTTTATGCGTGTACATGTTTGTGTGTGTGTATATATAATGTGGTTTGAAACAACTGTGTGCACATTTTTTTTCCATGGTTGTACACATGTAAAAAAAAACATTTTACAGAGTTGAGAATTGTGGGATGGCTCTGTGTTCTGTGCCTGCCAGCTGGAGACTGTTAGCTATGGTTGTTTGAGTGCATATCATTCCTCATAACACTGAAGATGTGTCTATACTGTTTGTACTAATGTGTGATGTGTTTTTTCGTATTGATGAAAAGAATGAGTCTGCACACAGTACGTTTAATGTTCTGATTAGGTGAAGAGATATGCAGACCCAATCGGAACCTGCAGATCTTTATTTAATTTTTTTTTACAGTTTTCAGTGATAATCCAGAATGAAAATCTGCATAGCGGGCTGCTTTTTTGCTTTGGGTGGAGATTCAGAGTTTTATTTAATTTTTTTTCTTAATGTGTTTAAAATCTGCTGAGGTGCCGTCGTATTTCTGGGCCACAGATTCCGTTTCCATGCCTGGTGTGGTGATATGGTAACAAAATGAGGAGGCAAATAAAATAAACAAAAACGTTAATCTTTCAGTCTTGAAATATTACCTGCACTTCAATATTACCTGTAGTTTAGGTGCTACTAAAGGTTAAGAGGTCACCAAAAATACAAGTATCTTAAATTATGGTCTGCATTATACAGTAATCCTCTACAAATGTATGGTCTTCACAGGATGAATACTTTTGTAAAATAGTTTGAGATACTGGCTTAAGATACGTAATGTGGGCTCTGCACACAGGATTGAGATATCTTGCTCTGAAACAACCCATCAGATGAATTATCAGACCAACAACCATCAAACCAAACATCTTTATACATTTCTCTTCCAAAAATGCTATATGTATGAAAGTTAGTCATAAAATTTACAATATCCTTTTTAAATGGAGGAAAAGAATTTGAGCAGCATGCTGCCAGACAACTGTTTGAACTCAGGCCTGCTGCTGCCTAATGAAGTGTGACTCACACACACACACACACACACACACACACACACACACACACACACACACACACACACACACACACACACACACACACTATTAGCCATTCTGCATTAACAGTTCACTGAAGGTGGCTGAGATAAATGAGCAGATGCAAATGGCTGAACAAAGCTGCAACTTTGTTTGGTCCAGTTTCACTGGCCTTGTCAAGTCTGGGTTTCAGACCACCAGCTGCAGTTTGTAGAAGATTATACAGGCGCCATTGTTTGTGTGTGCTACACTTCAAGAACACGCACAGTGAAAGATCAAAAGAGCAAATAACATAGGAAGATAAATGAATGATTGAAGAAACATCATGCAGTAATGTTGCAATCAGAAAAGCAAAAAACTGGCAGCAAGATATAATATAGCCTTATATCATACACAGTAAGGTTTTACCCTGCTCCACGTGCCGAAAAAGCCCGGTCACACCAGCATTCAACATGACAACATTTCTGCGCAAAAAGTAACCGATTCTTACTTACCACAATTGTTGACCAAGAGCAAGTCATTGTTGGCTTTTGAGGGAACCGAGAGCCAGAGAGTCCAAAATAGAGAAAGCTATCGTAACTTACTAGCTGTGTTGCACCATCCACTTTTATTCATCCCTCCTCTGTTGGAGTATGGTTTGACAGTTATGAGCTACAAGTCTATGATACAAATTATTCTTTCGAATAATGTGAACTTCTTGTCCCATTAGTTAGCAAGAGGAATCCAGAGAACCTGCATGTTACTACGTCATTAAGTGACATTGAAAGTGACTCAGTTACGTTAACTTACTGTACTGTACTGAACATACTGTACAAGTTAACTTACGAAAGTCCCTTGAAATAACCACATTGACCTACACTGAGCTACATGTGCAATAATGAGGCTTCAGAGTCCAAGTTCCAAAGTTATGTCTTTTTAGTTAAAATGTCCATCTCTGTGTTACTATTCCTAGATTTTAGCTTTGAAAGATACCCACATCTAAAGCCTCTGGATTTGCTTCAGCTGAACTTCTTTATTCTCAGGTAATGAGGAGAGTGGATTTTGTCCCCCATCTCTTATATTGGAATTAAGAAGGGATCTCTTCGCAGTCAAAATTAAAAAGGTGGAACAATTATGGTGATCAAAACTGTTTTAATGTTGCCTGGATTGGCTTGAATTGTTTCAATTAATTGGTTTCAAATTGAAACAAAATGTAAAGTAGCATATAACTGAACTTGGTTACAGTTGTCTCGCTTTGCCAGACCCTCCTCCACAGTGTGGAGGAGGCTAGTCCACACAGCATTCCGGGATGGGAGAAAAACATGCTCTGGTTTATTGGCATTTCTTTAAACCAATCACAATTTTCATGGGTTGTGCTAAGAATAGCCTCAGGAAGGAACTTGTTTTGGTGGAACATATGTACGTTCAAAAGTGGTTTTAGTTGTGCAACAGAAAACTCAGATTGGACAGATAGTCTAGCTAGCTGTCTCAATTTACCCTGCAGAGATCTGAGGAGCAGTTTACCATAGTCCTCATAAATCCACCAGAGTTTAAAGGGGTGATAGAATGCAAAACCGATTTTACCCTGTCATAGTTGAATAACGACAGTTCGGTGGGTAAATGGGACATACATAGAAGCTCAAAGTCCCATTGACACCCCTTTACTATGAAAATCTCATATTTTGAAACTGCCGCTGAAAACGGGCGAATCTCAACAAAGCTAGTTGCTTGCGTAAGCATCTCAAAATCCGGAACCTTTGTCACAGCCATGGGTGTATTAAGAGAACGGTCACGCCCCAACATTTACATAGGCAACTGACCTGAGATCAGGTAGTTTTCTGAATCTAGCTAGGTCACACAGATCTCTGCTATTCCATTACAAAATTCACTTCTGAAACTTTTTTATGCGAGAAATCAACTATATAAAGCTCAAGTATGGGCCACTTTACGAAAATGGATGGCTAATTGCAAATTTTCAAATTTTGAGCAATTCTAATTGCAAAGTTTAGCGCCGGTGCTGCCTGGGTTGCTACATCGCCACCCTGACCGCAGTGTCAGCGAGCTTGTTACACTCGCAATCTTTTACCGCAGCCCGCAGGTTCCAGTTAATCTTATAATGGGTATGTGTGTTGAGTTATTTAAACAAACAATCGGGGAAATAAACGCCTCTTGTCCGCGATTCTCATTGATAGAGCCGCGGTGAGATGGAGTCCATCAATGAGAGCTAGCTAGCCTCCTCCTAACTCTGACATTCACAAAAATACGTTCAATTGAAATCCGAAATCGGACAAGTGTTAGCTAAGCTTTGTAAGACCTTGAGGAATCTGTGATATTCATGCCGTGACGGAATTCAAACTGTAAATATACTTTAGTTATGCGAAAGTGAGCAAGCTGCGGTATTTCCCCATTGTAATGAATGGGACATATAGCAAGCAGCTGCTCGTCCTACAAAGACGCCTCGTGTTCATAAAAATGCCTTAAAATCAAATCGGACACAACGGTTAGCTTTATAAGACATTGGGGAATGATGTTATATAAGTGGCGTGACGAAATTCAAACTGTAAATATAATTTAGTTATGGCGACAGTGTAGCTAGCTAGCTGCGGTATTTCCCCATTGTAATGAATGGGACATATAGCAAGCAGCTGCTCATCCTACAAAGACGCCTCGCGTTCATAAAAATGCCTTAAAATCAAATTGGACACAACGGTTAGCTTTATAAGACATTGGGGAATGATGTTATATAGTGGCGTTGGACGAAATTCCAAACTGTAAATATAATTTAGTTATGGCGACAGTGTAGCAAGTAGCTGCGGTATTTCCCCATTGTAATGAATGGGAAATATAGCAAGCAGCTGCCCGTCCTACAAAGACGCCTCGCGTTCATAAAAATGCCTTAAAATCAAATCGGACATAACGGTTAGCTTTATAAGACATTGGGGAATGATGTTATATAAGTGGCGTGACGAAATTCAAACTGTAAATTTAATTTAGTTATGGCGAAAGTGTAGCTAGCTAGCTGCGGTATTTCCCCATTGTAATGAATGGGACATATAGCAAGCAGCTGCTCGTCCTACAAAGACGCCTCGCGTTCATAAAAATGCCTTAAAATCAAATCGGACACAACGGTTAGCTTTATAAGACATTGGGATATGATGTTATATAAGTGGCGTGACGAAATTCAAACCGTAAATATATTATAGTTATGCCGGCAGCTGGCCGCGGAGCCCCGTAGTGCAGTATCCACAAAGGGTGACTTTGCGCAGGGTATGGAGCCCAGCAGGCTGCCGCTTTCTCGTCAGACTGTGTGGAGCTCCTAAAGTCCGACACGTCTTACAAAATTTGCAATTAGCCATCAATTTTTGTAAAACGGCCCATATTTCAGCTTTATATAGTTGATTTCTCGCTTAAAAAAGTCTCAGAAGTGAATTTCGAAATGAAACATTGCAGTGTCTGGAAAAGGAGATTCTGTCGCTTCTCTAATGTATGTGTATTGGGGATTCGCTCAACCAATCAGCGCGCGTCTCTAATGTGTGCGTATGGCAAGTCGCTCAACCAATCAGCGCACAGCTCATCTAAATATTCATGACCATACCATATTTGGAAGAAAAGCTCTTGTTACAAATAGGGCCAAAACACAGGGATGTATAAGGGCCAATAAAATATCAACCAGGCCATTTTCAGCCCAACCAATGTTACATACCCCATTAGGAGACCATAAGGAACAGTGTGAAATACCCTATATAATCATTCTATCGCCCCTTTAAAATTCCAACACAAAGGAAACGAAAGGAAACGGACATCAGCGAAAAAACATGCATCCGGAGGAATTTCCTGCGGCACTGGAGCAATCCCAGAAGCGGAACGTCAAGGATATAGACTACATGGGAGTTAGCAAATGAAGTTGCCAGCATCATTAAAGGTGTTACTTATTAGTGAGTGCTACTGACTTAATTCTATGATTTTTGATGTGTTTTTTTTTTGTGGCCCATTATACTCTAAAGATATTTGACTTGAGCACACCAGTTTCTTTGTTTGAGTTACTTGAGAGTTTACCTAGAAAATACATTACAGAAAATGTTTACCAATTTGTACCAACTTGCTGAAAGATAGTAATTTTATACATTTCAGCATAAATGTTTCAACTTCTACTTCACTCATCAGAACAATTCCTTGGAAAGGAGTGATAGCAGGAGCATTTTAATCAACAAACAAGAAAGTTGGCTGGGGTGGGGATCAAAACAGGGCCCTTTTTCTTCTTTTGCAGCTGATTCAGAACGCTGCTGCTCGAGTCCTCACTAAGACCAAGAAAGTCACTCCAGTTCTGAAGTCTTTGCACTGGCTTCCTGTCCCTCAAAGAAATGATTTAAAAAATACTTCTATTGGTTTATAAAGCACTAAACGGGTAAGGGCCAAAATACGTTTCTGATCTGCTGCTACACTATGAACCACCCAGACCTGCTTTCCATCCCCAGAGTCAGAATTAAACAGGGGGAAGCAGTGTTCATTTTTTTATGCACCACATATCTGGAACAAACTCCCAAAAAACTGCAGGTCCGCCACAACTCTCAGTTCTTTTAAATCAAGGCTGAAGACCTTTTTTTTATGCTGCCTTTCTTTAAATAATTGTTCATTTCTTAAACTGCACTGTAACTTTAATTCTCATAGTTTATCTGTTTTTAATTGTTTTTAACTGCTCTTCAATGTTTTATATAAAGCACTTTGAATTGCCCTGTTGCTGAAATGTGCTATACAAATAAAGCAGCCTTGCCTTGCCTTGCCTTCTTAATATACAGTATAGTGAGGCAACAACACTATACACTGATCCACCATGGCCCGCAGGCAAACAGTTAGCACAGTTAATGCCACACACCTGTGTGAGCTGGATAGTCTGAAGTTGTAAGGGACACTTGTGATTAAATAGACAATTGCTCAAAAAGTATGTGCAGCTCTTAGAGTTTGCCACTAGCGGCAAAAATAGCTACCCATTTTGATATGTGTTCACAATGCTTAAATTAAGGGAGAAACAATAAGCTATAAAAGGAGAAAGTAAAAAAGATTCAGCCTTGGAGTGAGCCCATACAGTGTAGAAATCATCCAAACCTCTATCACTTGTCTCCCCTGGCTGTAAGATATATAACTAGGATAAATCACACTACTGTAATAAAGCAATCCTAATCCAAAAAGTACAAAATAAATAAATGATCACTTGGTTTTATGGGTTGCTGTACATGTTAATACGAAAGGTGTCCAATGGACCTCATAAAGCACTCAGCATGTTTTACCTCCCGATTTTTTTTGTTTGTTTTAGTTTGTGTGCTTTTGTTGAATTATCAGTAGCTTCAATAAATCATTTAGGACTTTTTCACAGTGAGGATAATTTCACTCATTTCCAATGTAAGTCAACGGGAAAAGTAAACTTTGACCCATTAATTCTTATTTTAGAATATAACTTTAAAGTTAAATAAGTTGTTACTATGGCTTCCAGTGTGTGTGTGTGTGTGTGTGTGTGTGTGTGTGTGTGTGTGTGTGTGTGTGTGTGTGTGTGTGTGTGTGTGTGTGTTTATTTATTTATTTATTTTTTTTTTTTTTTTTTTTCTATACAATAAAAAAAAAAAAATTTTTTTTTTTTTTTTTTTTTTTTTTTATAAATTATTTTTTTTTTTTTTTTTTTTTAAAGGGGTTTTTTTTTTTGTGGTTTATGCTTCACGCAAAAATTTAATTCACATCTGTGTGTGCAAACATTCATCCTGCATGTGTGTGTGTGTGTGTGTGTTTATATGGCTGCGTTAATTGTCAGGGTGTGAAGTCGTTTAGTGGGTTCGGTTGCAGGTTTGGTTTTTCTGAGATGGTCTGTTTGCTGAGGTGACAAGCAGCCATTGTTACTGCACATTCCCACAGATGTTTACTGCCCAATTACCCTCCAATCACATGCATGGCCAGACCCAGTAACAGGGTAAGGTAATGGGTCAGCACTGGGTCTGTAAATCTGCAATCACACACTCATGTATGGACATGTCCTTCTGGCTAATTTTTGAGATTGCAGTGAGTGTGCACACACAAAAAGTAAAAATACCAGAACTTTTGCACTGATACATATTTGTTGTTGTACCTCCAGTATGGGGACCCAAATAACCAGCATTCATTGTCTTTTAGTTTGTTTCCCTAAACCTAACATGTAGGGTTAACCTGAGTTGCCCTAATCCTAAACCAAGTCTTTACATAGCCCTAAAATGTCTTCTTTTGTTTTGGCTATTTATTTGGCCCAATACATGTAAAGAAATAGAAAACACACACACACACACACACACACACACACACACACACACACACACACACACACACACACACACACACACACACACACACACACACTAAATGAAAGCAGACATGGAAAATAAAGCCAGTCTATTTAACCCTAACATTAAATGACAAACCACTTTGTTTCAGATGTGCAGTCTGCATGTTGTTGATTCAGTATTAAAGAGAGCATGACTTGGTTTCAGTGAAGTAAAAGCTATAGTTTATAAAAGTGGCCTGCTGTTTTTCTGTGTCGCAATTAGTCTTGTCCTGCCAAAACACTAAAAAGACTCCCTTTACCCCAAAAAACAAAAAGTCAAATTCTATAAAACACTCAGACAGGGATCACCTTTATGTTAGAAAATTGACTTTTAATGCTGTTAAATAGCATACAAGTACATAGCATGCATGGCAGAAAGACACTTAAATAAAACATAAATATGCATTTAAATTAGGCTCTGTCACAGACCCCACAACCAGCACAGTTTTACAGTACAATAAAGGGACAGGTCACCAAATTAATGTTCATATCTAATCAAAGGATCCTTACAATGTTGAGCCTAAATTCTACATTGAGTGTTGTTCAGTAAGAATTGTTTACTGCAGGGAAACCATGCTGGTTGAATCTTTCAGGTTCGTGATGACTATGTGCTTGAAAGACTGCTGACCTTCCAAATTCACAGGTGCCATAATCCTGAGTAGATAGATAAGATAGATGTTATGAATGTTTTTACTGCAGCGTCTTCTCTCACAGTCTGAACCTGACTGAACCTCTTTTTCTGCTTAATATAGAGTAGCTGTGGAGGTCAGAGCATGTGCAGCCAGGTATTAATTATTGCACCTCCAATCAGGTGGAGCAACTAATCAGTGAAATCACCTGGTGTAGTTTGACTGGAGCGAAATCCTGTCCCAGTGTTACAAAAGGTATCACAATACATTGTACATACAGTGTTTGTGTCTTTGTTAAATGATAAATCCATCCAAGTGTTTTTACTAAAATACTGTAAAACACAACACTTAAACATTAAGGCAGAATAAGTGCTGTAAATTCAACATGTGTTTGAGATAACATTTTTAAACTATTGACAAACTGCACTGAACTAGCTATAGAGAGTGGACAGAATAGGAGCAAGATAAAAATATAAATGGGAGATGCAAAACCACCGCATACTTTGTACAACCGTTCCAACAACTAAAATGCACCTGAAAACTATACAAAGTGTGTGTTTAAACATGCACAAAAACTGACATTTAATCAGTCAAGCCACATTTTTGTCAGCAACTAAAAATTCAATATTTGCAAAAAATGCACAAATTATTATTTCTTATTATTTAGTCTCAAAACACTGTCCAGCAAAAAAAAAAAAAAGAAAAAACGTGTCAGCGTTTATTTTGCCGGTTTCACTATGACAGTTGCCGTAAAATGGAAACTTGTGTTTTTAGACAATTTTATACTTTAAGTTTACAATAATAGTAACACAGTTATACCTTAAACACAGTTTTTAATTTTCTGATGACAGTAATGCAGGGTCGGGATTTGGACTTACAAAAGCAGAGTGTTACCACCACCACCAAAATATGACTTTATCATCTTTATAGACCAGAGCAGACCAGACAATGCAAAAACATGACAAGACTAAAATACAAAAGTGACAATTTGACAAGACTTTCTTTTACCCTGCCAGCTGTCTTTTTGTTTCATGCATACCATCCTCCTGTCACTATATCATTTTCTTTCAGTTTAGATATACATCAGAAGCAATATTTTTAAAGAAAACAGTGGTGTCTAATAGTCACTCTCCCTATCCTCAAACTAAGAAAATAAACTTTGCTGGAGTAAAATGTGTGCTTAAGTGTGCTGTACAAACTGGGGGAAATGTGTCACTTTTTGAAATACTCACTTCATACTGATGAAGAAAATTAGTATTAATAGGTATTAGGACTTTTATAAATTTCAAATTCAGCCTTCACAAGATGCTTATAGTACCTTATTTTTTTTTTTTTAATCTCTCTCTCCTGTCTTCTCCCCATGTTCACTCCTCTTTTTTTATTTGTCCTCTCAGAAGCTATTCACACGCCATAAAGGTTACATAAAGGTTACCAAGTTCACTGGTGTTAATGTTGTTTCCTGGCTAATTTTAAACGATAGTGCTCCTAGAATATCTATACCATCTTTCATATGTACAGGTTATAGGGATTTCACCCTCCATATTGGAGCTTCTCAGTTCTTTGGCAACAACAGGCTATTTGTGAACAGCTGTTTGCGGTGTTTTAAATGTGTTTAGCTGTCTTCAAATTACTCCAATAAACATACAACACTTTTTTAACACCGTTTTTAAATTGGAAACTGATGATTTCACCACTTTGTCCACCAACATCTGATTGATCCCAGAACAAATGTAGATAATATCATCTTGGATTTTTTATGTAAACAGTCACCCAGACTTAAGCTTGGCATTCGTTCTCCTCAGCCTGCAGTTTGTCTTCCTTGACCTCCACTCCTTAAGGTTACAATGGTCACATCTCACCCTACCCAAGGCCCTGTTTTTTTTCTGTTTTCAACCCTCCATTCTCTCACCCGTGGAAGGAAAACCTTCTTTGGATTCAGTTCACGTAAAAGATTATATTTTAACCACACAACTGAAGACAATAACAATGTAGATGTATTCAAACCATGAACCGTAATAAAACCAGCGTTTTGTGAAGTGGAGTCGGCCGTTACAGCTGACCCCTTCTATTGTTCCCTCTATTGTCACTGGAGTACTATAGCACACAGAGGAACTGTGGGAAAATGAGTTTAGTGGATGATTGTAGTGTGTGAGGAGAGGCTACGACAGAGAGGTTGGGTGATGTCATTTCTACTTTTAATGGATGATTTTTGACTGTTGGTTGGAAAAAAGCACTTTGAAGATGTCACATTGGCTGTTTTAAACTAAACAATTACTCAAGAAATACAATTTAATTGAAAGATTATTTAAAAATAATCATCATTTTCAGTGCTACTTGCTAGATTGGTGTTAAAGGTGCTGTAGGTAGGATTGCAAAGATCCATGACTTAGCCAAAAAATTTAATCGGACAACTTTTCAGTCCCTCCCCCCTTTCTGCTAAAGCCCAAAATGGTCCCCTAAGCCCCTCCCCCCACAAGGGAGAATGAATGCGTGTGCATGAGCAGTGATTGACACGCAGTTAGACACCCCGCCCCTGGCCCTGATTGGTACATCTGAACAGGGAGCTGTGGATTGTTTCAAATCACACTACAGGCCGTAGGTGGTGCCAGAGGAGCCAGATTTCTTTTTTTTGTATTACTTGCTTTATATAGTTCTACTCAAACATAGGGTCAGTTTAAGCAAATATGACATAAAGTTAGTTTTATAAGTATTACCTACTGCACCTTTAAATGTCACAGACTTAGTTTTCATTGAGTTGAGTTGCAAAAGGATTCCCATGGAAGCAAATATTGATGATTGGCTGAGGCCAGTAGGTACATTCCAGGAGGTGTTATGGTATGTGCCCAGAAGCATGAAAGTAAGAGGACTCTTGATCTGTAGCTGGTGTTTAATGGAAAGTTCAACCCACAGCAGTAAAAATAAAGCAATGTGCCTTTAATCTGTTGAACCATCAACAGTCGTCTCATGGTAGCTTCCAGTTTGAGCTAGTTGAGCTTATGCATTCAGTGTAATAGGTGAGTGGGATCTCAGTTTATGTAGAGACTGTTTGTGTGCATGTACAGTGGCGAGATTAGATACATTAAGTGTCTAAGCCCGGTTGCATTAGTTGCATATGGTTCATATAAATACACTGCAAACTCAGTTATGTCTCGAGCTGAAGTCACATATGAATATTTCATTTGTTTTTTAAAAGCCAAGTCCAGAGCAAGGCAAGAAACATGGCCCATTAAATACATATAATAAAGTGAGTAGGAGATGGATCCAGTGACTGTATTGTGTGAAATGTGACAAAAACAAATGGAAAGTATGTGTCCATGTGTGCCAGAGCTGCACTTGACAAACTTGCTATTTTGTGGTCCAAAGATGTAAAGTATGTAAATGTGAAGCCCCTCTCTTTTTGAAATTTGCCAAGAGCCAACACAAACTGTTCATCAAAGAGATAGTCCACAGGCATGCATACGTTTTAGAAATCTGAGGTTTGTGAGGATTTTATGTGACTTGATGATTTTATGTGTCTGCCATTTTCAACCGTAAAAGTATATAAGAGTGTATTTGAAAGATTGTCTCTCCTCTTCTCTTCATCAACATCATTACATCAGCAACAGAACCAGTTCAGTAGCAGTCTCTTTTGTGCTGTCTTTCCAGACAACCTTATGTCTTTTTTGGGCCAACCCCTAGCACCTGACCTACACATACTCTGATAAAAACCACTCCGTTAGGTCTAATGGCCAAAGCAGACGCACTGTTCTGATCTACCTTATTCTTACAAATCCAGGTTAGAATGTTTCAACTATTAGGAGTTGATGCTAGTCTTGACTCTTTTGCTGCCCAATTCATCTTGTCCTGTACTGTAATCTTTGTCCCTTTATACTCATTCATTTTCTCCTTCTTTATCCCCCGGTCGCTTTCTCTCCGCTACTCCTCCCATGCGCTGAGATCCCTCGGCGTCCGGTTACGTTCGCCAGAGCTCTTGCTACGGGCCTTCCTGGCGCTCTCCTGCGCTTGGCGGTATTTCTCCAGCATGCTCTTGTGTTTCCTCCTCAGCTTGTCGTTGCACCACATCCTCTCACAGTACTCCTCCACGTGTGGCAGGTTCGACGGCCCAATCAGCTGCATGATATCCTTGAACCATGTACGCGATTGGCCGATTTGGCTTGATGAGCCGCCCCTGCTGTATGCGCTACAAGGCATCCAGGCCCTGTAGCTTCCTGTGGACCGGTCTTTGAACGTGTCGGAGAGGCCAGCGGTGTCACGTGCCATGAGTTCGTCTACAGTCTCCCCCTGGAGGACTTCGAGAGTAAGGCGGGCCAGGGTCTGTGTGAAGCCATGCTCTCGAGAGCGGCAGATGTAGACGCCTTCGTCCTGGCGGAAGAGACGACGAAACAGAAGGCCCTGCTCTGTAGACATCACCCGTTCGTCCAGCTTTACCTGAGTGAGGCAGAGGGAGAATTTGTGCAACAGCATACGGTTAAGATTTTAAGACATGATGCAGAGAAAAAGAATTAGGATTTGGAATCAACATGTAGTTTTGTTTCAGATTGGACTGTGATTGTGTAGTCACATTCCTGCAATGCAGTACAAAAAAAGGACACAGATATATTTTACGCTTTCAAGAATTATTAAAATTTCTTTTGCTAAGAATTTGTGAATGTTGCAAATGGTTGCATGTACAAGAAATTCGCTTTTGCGGTATATATAAAAGTTCCAAGGCCTTTTGATTACTAATGCAAAGATTTTATCGTTAAGTGGATGAACAAGAAAGCAGTGAGAACAAAGGGATTTAAAGCCACTATATGTAGTTTTTATGAGACTATGCATCTTTATCTTTCAAATTATTCTAATGACAGATGTCTTTTTTGTAGAAAAATCCATGTGAAAATTGTGCTGTCAATGTCTTTCAGCCTATTCATCAGGCTGACGCCAACAAACTATAAAAAAGAAATCAGGAATATTTGGACAAAGAGCATGTAATCCACTTCATAGCATGAGAAAAGAAAGAGGGCGAACGGGGCACTATGTACTGTTTTTGCAGCTTGAATTGCAACAGCAAGAATGTACCATGAAATCCAGTCACTGTTAGTTTTGACTTTTTCTTTCCGCTCATTCTCTTTCTTTCCTTACCTACATTCACCCCAAGTCTCTCCTCTATTCATTTATAACACTAGTTTCTCTATTCTCTATCCATCCCTTTGCTTGTCGAACTATCCCTCTGTGCCAACACAAATATGGCAGCCTTGTCAGCTGGAGTAGCAGCCAAATGTTTATTTGCAAGGAAATGGAGAGGGGTGGTAATGCCTTAATACTTGCATGGCTGACCGAGGCACTCGGTTAAGCTTGGAGAAACATACCCTCAAACAAATTAATGTTTACTGTGGGTGAGGGCGTACGCAGAAACATACGTTTCTAAGTATTCTAAGTCCACTTTTAAATTACTTTGTGAAGGTCACATTGGCAGGTAGACATTGAGTGACACTTCAGCTTTCAGTGGCATGTGGTCAAGGTTTGAATTCACTGTTTATCCAAGAGAAAGAGTGGTTGTGCATTTTCCTTTGAAATATAACTGCTTAATTTCAACCATATGTCAAATGGCTGTCAAATGTGTCAACGATGTGCCAAATTCACGCACAAATCTCACTTTTAAAGGCATTTACTCCAGCAGTTAAAGGCGGTTACTCGGTCCACCGTTGGCCAGAAGTCTTACAAGGCTTCCCCACCTTCCTCCCATCATATAAGAAAGGGTGGCATTTTGTTACCTTTATCTTGATTTTGATGTGATGGCTATTTACTTATCATCTTACCTCTTCCTTGCGGTCATCACGTTGGACGAGCCAGGTGACAGTAGCTTGTGGAGAGCGAGGAACACACTCCAGGAAAGTGCTGTTGTTCTCGGTCCCATACACCACCCTGTCTTCTGTCACATCTAGGTCTTCTGGAGAGAGATGATTTGAAAGATTGTGAAAAAATGAAAATGAAGACTCCCATTATGGGTAAGATCCTTTTTACAGACACCTACTGTGTGTGTTAAATGTATGTAAGCATCCATCAAGTGAGCCTAAAGTTCTCTTGAGCAACACACTGAACCATGTGCATGTGAGACAGTTACACACATCCCCGACTAAAACAAGAAATGAAGACGTGTCAGTCAAGTCAAATCTCATAAGAAAGGCAAAATTAATTTAAACGAATATCTCAATACCCTTTTTTGCTTTCTTGACAAGATTAAGATGGTAAGATCAACACCACTCTCAGTTAAGTGCGCATGCGATATGAAGCTGGAGCCAGTAGCCGGTTAGCTTAGCATAAAGACTGGAAACAGGTGGCCAGGCTCTGTCCAAAGTTAACAAAATACACCTAACTCACTTAATTAATGAGTTATAAATGTGTTGGTAAGCAGATTTCGTTCACCATTAGACAGAGCCAGGCTATCTTTCTACCCCTGTTTGCAGCCTGTACGAGAGTGGTAGTGGTCTTCTCATCTCACTCTCTGCAAGAAAGCAAAAAAGCATATTTCTCAAAACATCAATCCCAAATACTAGCTACATTGTACTGTACACAAAGAAAGTTGCAATCTGTAATGCAGACCTCAGAAAATACAGATATAAGCGTGATATAATGGTGATATGGAGACACAGTTAATGAACCAGGCAGCATCTTTGTCTGTACCAGTGTTGTAGTCAAGACCACCTAAACCGAGACCAAGTCATTACCAAGACCAGAGTGTATCAAGACCAAGACAAGACCAAACAACTGAAACATACAGTATATACATAACTAGCTAATATGTATAGCTAATATTCGCTAAATCACTTTGGGTTAGGGATGAAGAGATTTCTGAATTTTTGGTACAGAGGCAGATTGATAACTTTAGCAAGCTTCGCTAGAGTCACTTACACTTAGCTTACGTTTCTTTATGTTTCTTGAAATAAAATCCAGAGTCCTCTTCATCCGAGACCGAGAAAAGACCAAGTAAAGAAAAATGTGAGAGAAAAATGAGGCCGAGACCTTCAAAAAGTGGACTTGAGACCAGTCTTGAGTACTACAACACTAGCCTGTACCTTGTGAAAAGTTCACTTGCCATGTGAGTACCCAGAATAAATCCCTAACAAATAGCGAACATTATTTCAGACTTAGCAAAGAAAACACATGCCTCTGGGAGATATACTTCAACACCAACTTGACACCTTGGCACAATGAAACTTCATAAAATGTATGTTCATTCACAGGCCTTGAGGGAGGCATATTTCATCACCTCAGCAACATACCTACAGTCAGGTGAGCAAACACATCCAACACATGCACACATCCTTTCTTCTCCCTCTCCCCAGTCTCCTTTTTGTCTGTCTTCATACTTTTTCTTACCCTCACCTCCACTCTCTTTTATCCATTTTCTCAGACTCATTTGTCTTTCTACTTTTTGTTGGTTCTTACTTTTCATATGATCACTGATGGCTTTAGAACCTCAGTTTGAGCTTATATTTCAATCTTACAGCTCGCTCTCATCTCGCCCTAGAAACATGTACAAGGTTGTAATCTACGTATATGCGCTGAATGATGTAGTGTGTAAACAGACATGTGTTTTTGAGGAGTTAACATTTCCTGTCTAATATAGACTGCACAACATCTGTCCCACACAGCTAGGATAAACTGCCAGACTACAAATCAGACTTCTCTCATAAACACTCTTTCAACATAGCTTTCATCCTGAGATAAAGGCTCAAAGACATACTGTACACTGACCCTTACAAACACAAACACATACAGTCTTCTTTCAAACACAGGCTGGAACTTGTCCAATAGCATCTTCCCTTGGACGTCAGGTGTTTACAGACTCACAGACAGTAGAAATAAGAGTGGAGTCTCACTGGTCTTCTTCCTATCCACAGCTAAATAGTTTAAAGTGAAGAGAGCACCACCCTTGTCTAGACCTACAAGAAGAAATGCTTAGCTAAAAAAGTTCAGAAAATTACCTCAAAACCAGGACAATGAGCAGTTATAAAGAGGACAATATGCATTCATTGTAGTAAGTTCTCTATGAAAAGTGTCAGTTATCTAGGTGATAGGATATTTAGATTAAGGTTGCTACCACTCAAGTTACAGCCAGCAGCCTGTTAGCTTAGCTTAGCATACCCGTAAAGACTGGAAGCAGGAGGAAACACTTTGCCTGGTTCACTAATTGTAAAGTGATATCTTTGTTTGTTTAATCTGTATAAAAACCAAAGTGTAAAAACAAAAAGTTGCAGTTTAACAAGGGACTATTACCTTGCCAGGGGCTGTCAGGGAAGTCACTGCACCCAACCAAGAAATAGTCCTGCGTGAGGAACAAATATGGTACAAAAGAAGGGTCTAAGCAGGTAGTCACACTTACCACTCAGATTCTGATCTACACACTGCAGCACGGGGTTTCCATGCCTGATGTCTTGTCTGCGGTAGCGTCGTTTGCTGTTGGGCGTGTACCGTGCGCACAATGATCCATCCCAGGCGCAGTAAGGGTCTCTGGCCAGGCAGCACTCGGCACAGGCTTTCCCGTAAGTCTCACAGCGATGCAGCTTCACCTGCGCCACACCTGCTGGAGAGCCCACATACAGGGCTTGCTGTTTAAAATCATAAGAGGAGAAAAATCGGCGTAAGCCATGATGCTGGTAAAAACAGTTAATAGAAGGGAGCATTAATTTAGTAATTACAGTTATATTAACTTACCCTTTTCACGGATATGTCCATCGATGTAATTGGAGTTGGAACCTGCAATAATAAAAATATGTTGACACAACGTGTGATAAGGCTTACAATTAGAAAAAGGATGGACGTAAGAACAAAATGAGGAAAAATTGTGATTATAGGTTTTCTTTTAAGACATCTTTGTGGTTCCTTATGTGTTGACTACAAAGAGGATTTAAGGGACACAGTGAAAGAAATGTCATCTATAATGATGTATAGCCGCTTCTTCAATATGGCCTAAAAAACAATGATTTAGGAAGAAGCAGAGAATAGAGAGAATTGATAAATAATAAAGATACCTGATGGAGTAAAAACCTACTTTGAAGACTTGCAGCTCCTCCAGTGTGACCTCCTCTGTTTCCAGGCTGTTTCCACTGTGCAGGGCAATCACCTTTAATACTGTGCCAACGTCTGAAAGACACAAACACACACTATAAGTGACAGAACAGGAACCTGTTCTCTGACACAATATTCCACAGGGCTGTATTCATATTCATACTCGGATTACCTGTGCCGATGAACATGACATCATACAGCCCGTCCTCTGCCTCGACCCGGTCCACCACAATTTGCTTCAGCTTGTAAGGAATGTTGGCCTTAACAAGCACAGGCTGGCGCAGAGCGGGATACACCGGCCGCCACATCAATGGGTGACTGCGGGCAAACTGCAGCACTGAATCAGGGAAGTCCTTTGTGCTGCCAAACTCTCTGCCTGGCTGGTTGGTGATTTTACTAGGGCACTGGAGAGGCAGAGGGAGAGATGAGAAAGATAGGCAAACAGAAGCAAGACAGAAGAAAGCAAAGCTCTGGGCATTTTCCACCATGACTCTACATTCCCACCATTATCCTTCACTGGAGGTGGGTTTTCCAAGAAAATTTGGCCTAATTAAGGTTTTAAAGACTTCTCAAAGAACCCTCATTAGCAGTTTTACTGTGCCTGAAAACTTTGGATGACAGTTCAAAACCACAGTTGTAAAGTTATGTGTTTGGAAACAGCTCTATAGAAGCAGAGTTAGTTAAAAACCGGCCCATTTGTGTCACTGTATGGGAAAATTGAATGTGCTGGTACTTGGCTGAGACACTGTATCACTCAAATAATTTAGAGGGCTGAACAATGTCCAAATAAAGACATGTATGCGAACCATATGACCATTGGGTTTGCTCATTCTGATAAGCAATTCTTTGCAAAGAAGCCAAAGTTTTGTGAATTAAGATCAATGACTGCAGCAATGGAGAGAGAGGGTAGACTTGAGCTTTACAGAGTTACTGCCCGGGCTCACAAGACTCAAATCTAGTCTTTAGGGGTTGATATTAAGAGTCATTTGGAAATAAACCAGGGAGCTGCAATGATCAAATTAGCTGCTCTGGTGAATGATACTTTCACTCAAGATTTGAAATACTTTGAAATTACTTAAGAGCCTAAGAAGTAAACAAACGGTTGGCAGTTGGGAAGACAGAGGGATGTGGATGAAAGAAGCAAAGTGAAACAGAAACAGTGACTGACTAAAATGAAAGCATATGTCAAAGTCATTAGTTGACGAATATCACAAATTAAGTCTGAGAGAACAGGTTAAATTTAACTGAGACAGAGTCTCTTACACAGACGAGATTCTTGAGAGAGCAGTTATAGGTACTTATAGGTATTTGTGTAAATCTCATTGCCTGATATTGCTGTCCCAGACTGTACTACCATATGGTAGAAATATTGTTAGTTTTGCTTATCACAACAGAAACTGATCCACACAATAGCTCTGTAATGGTCTGGATTCAATTTCAGAGGGGGGAAATAAACTGTGCAGGGACGTTAGATTCAAATCTGCACAAACGATTGATAATAGTAAGTTCCTCTGAGTATGGTTTACTAAATGGTGTCAATTACAATGTATTGCAGAAGGTGTGGAATGTGTAAGCAAATCCAAGCTCAATACTCCAACTTGCTAACTACAAATGCTTCGTATAAAATGTACATGCCTTTACAGTATGATATTTTACAAAAAGTAGCGTATGAATTGTGATGGTTGTTGATAATTCAAAATGGGTTCCAAGCATAACTTTATCTAACCTGTGAGTAAGCTGTATGCTAAAATCAACACAATTGTTACTTTTACACACAGAAACAAAACAATATAATCTTTTGCACTTTCCTTTTGGAACTTAAGGGACTATGTTTCTTCAACATTTAGGATTTCCTGACCACTCAATGCACATTCTTGATAATATCAGTGTTTTAAACTGCTCTCTAAACTATTCTGCATCTGTTTGCACAGTGCATAAAACCTAAACTGGAACAGCTCCAAAATCTCATGTCAACTCATCCAAACTTTGCTGCATCAAGCCGACTGCTTTCCATCTCCAACTGAGAGCCAAGTGAGGATTAATGAGAGAGAGAGAAGAGGTGAGCATATTTGGCAGACTTCTATTCACGTCCATTTTTAGTGTGTATTTGAGCATGTTTGCATGTATGTGTTTTAAGCACAATATGCATTAAGTGTAAGCCCTTTTGTATTGCATTTGCTCCATTATAACAAACAGACCCAGAAAAGGAAAGTTAGATTAGTTTAGGTTCAAATCCTGGAAAATGACTTTCTTCATGTCTATATCAACCTCTCTAGTTGTGGTTTCACTCTTCTGCAAGCGTTCTGTGTCACAACACAAACACAACAGAATCCATTTTTGGTAACACTTTATACTGCAGCCTGCGATTTACAATGTTATTTTGTTGTATGAATCAGGTACCAATTAAATACTCACTGGTTTATACTGGTACTTAAATGTAGGTTCAGTGGAAGAAAACAACACTATTGCGAAAAAGGGAGTATGCCTGTATGTTACACAGACATATAAATAGCTTAGCAGAAGCCTCTGTTTGAACTAAGAACATTAATTATATCCTGTAATATCTCAAACCAAAGAAGACAGTTGACAATCCTTAAACAGGTAGTAGGGTTCTGACTCAATCGGGAAAGGATAGTTAAGTTCAACATCTTAAGCCTTTATGGTTGAAAGTATGACACTTCAAATTCAAGCCAAACTGTCAGTGCAGGCTGGAGGCAGAAAAATGTGCAGATGATGCTCTGATTATTGAGGTGACAGTATAATATAGTACTGTTGATTTAAAACAGGCTGTGAAAGTAATTTTCATGTCAGAAATCAATCCAATAGAAATACCCAGGTAAATGAAATGCTGTATGGATCATAAAGGATAAAATTATTGTGATAGCAATGCAGAAGCTTACTATTTACAGTTAGGTATCAAACATGAGGCTTTTATGATGAAATTAGATGTCAGTGTGGATGACAGAAGCAGGCAGACAAAATGCATTCCAGGTAGGATTACTATTAAAGCTCTAAAATCTAGACTATCCCATCATTCCCTCTATTACAGAATGAGTTCTGACACACATTTAAACAATGTGAAGTAATATGTCGATCCAAGATAAATACCTAGGAAGGATAAATCCAACAATTCTTTCTCATATAAACTGAGCTTTTATTTTCCATTCCTGGGTGACTTTTGACAAGTAAGGAGATAGGATGAATATTACACAGTATAAAGATGTAAATTGTTTCTAATGGAAAAGCCTTGGAAAAACAAAATTTTAATGTTCTGTCTGGTGCCAGCAATGCAGAAAAATATGGTGAATATTTTAACTCCAGCTAATCTGTGCCTCTTTATCATCTTCACCTTTTTCCTCTCTTCCTCCACTTCCTCCTTCCCTCTCTCTCTCTCATGCTCTTAGTTTTGGGCCACGACATTCCTGTTAATCAGAGAGTCAGTGGAGTGAAACCACAGAGGTGTCTGCTCTGTTCTCACATTATTCATATTTCTTCTGCCTCCATACGCTCTCCTGCACTCTGGTAATGAGGTGGAAGTACCAGCGCAACGTGATCGTGTGTATGTGTGTTGCCTTACACGCCTGTGTTTTTGTGTATGAATTACAGTGATGTGGTTGAGAGAACATGACAGAGCTCCACTGAGAGTCAGGATGTAAACCAGGAGAAGGCTCTGTACTGTGTATAGTCACCACAGCTGCACTACCACATACAGTAGTTTACTTTACTGATATGGAAACTTTCTATGCCTCATTTTAAATTTTTGTATAACCCTCTCTATTTTAGCACACACAGTAGGCCTGAGTAACCACTTCATCTAAGACAGGGATCTTCAACAGGGGGTCCGGGACCCTTAGGGGGTCCTCAGAGTCAATGCAGGGGGGCCTCCAAATAATTGTTAATTTTTGAAAGATTTTTCGAAAATTAAAAAGGTCTTAACATGAATCCAACATATTATTAGCAAATATAAATTGCCACTGATTACTGGCCTATAGGTAAGGTAGTCACTAAGATAGCCACTGACAGATAAAGTTAATCCTAAGCATTCACTGTGTATATTTAACATTAAAACCCAATTTATAAAATAATGCCATCAATTATTAGGCTATTTTACTGTAATAGCTTAGTATTCTATGCAAAAAAAGGTAGGCCTATGTATAAAGGCTTTTGGCCACCCTACACATTATTGTAGGCCCAGTTTAATATGCAACTTCATTTTAGACAACATATGTAGTAGGGGGTCCCTGCTCAATCTCTCTTTCAGTTAAGGGGTCCTTGGCTTAAAAAACATTGAAGACCCCTGATCTAAGAGGATGTGCCATCCACATTATGTCTTTACAAAATCTAAGTTACTGGACTTTCTTGGATATGAACGTTCAGTTTTTGTTGAAACTATTTTAGAGAGGTGTTGATTCAACTGTATGATCATTTTGGAGGCTGTAGTTTGTTGTGTTGATGCTGTGCTGTAAAATGAGCTTGAGCCTTCCTTTTTGTTATCAAAAAAATAGAATTGCTGTGTTTGAAATTAATGCATTAACCCGTTTCTCAGAGTCAGTTTCTTTGAGATATACATTTTTGAACTATTGATAAGTAGAGATTAAAATGAGCCTATAGGCTGAATCTTGCACATTTACATGAAATGAATGTGTTCTCCCTAACAGATAAATAAAATAAATTAATAAAAGTTGATAGTTATGTTGCTATGGTAATGTTTAGGTCAGCATCTAAAACAAATCTGAGATTCCTGACCTGCTGACTCTTATTTAAGAAACAGTGAATATGAGTTTGAATGTTTAATTTCATGTCTCTATTTTTTCGAACCTATGAAGTAAGTATGTTGTTCTTATTTAATTACCAAAAAGGAAAACAATTCTGGACACAGTTTACCAGCTTGTTTATAGGTCTGAAATCAGCAGAGGCTAAAGAAATGTAAAGTTGTGTGTCATCAGCATATGAAGAGTAGGACATCTTATGTTTCCTTATACTGTAATGTTGTCATGTAAAAGAATCTGGAAATATTGGGGTCATGGTAAGTACAGTATGGTTAAGGTACAGTTAAGGTTGGGCAACCAAAACATTTGAGTAATTTTAGAGTTAGAGGTGATATACTTTACTCACCACGCCTGGTCTTGGATAAGGGACCCTGCCTTCGTAGGCCCCCCACTGGTAGTCAGGGCCCTCTTTATGGGCAAAGGGTCCGTTGAAGGCTTCTCTGATGTCAGCCATACGGTAAACACACACGGCAAAACCCTGGAACACATTACTGTAGAGAAGAGAGGGGGGATATACAGTTGAATGTCAACCAATACCTTTATTATTAGGGTTTAATTGTAAGAAATTGTTGAAAATAAAGGCAAACATGAAGGTATATATTTCTATGTTTTAACTATGTGCAACAATGATGGTCATACAGCCTAACAGCAACAACAATTTAATTAGTTGTAAGTCAGTGAAATCACACAATTAAACCATCATCACTTGAGTAACAAACCAGGCTGATCACCCAGCATCACTGATGGGCGTGCTCTGGTGCACTTGTAGCCACACTCAACAGTGATGTCATTGTGTACTGTATATACACAGAGTATGAAGCGTCATGGTTATTCACCTGATGGAGCTGAAGATCGCATAGACATCTGGGTTCTTCTCATCCTTGGTCCGCAGCAGAAAAATATCCTCTGTTGTATATAAAAAAAACAATGGCATCCAGTATGTGTGTTACATACACTATAATGTGGGAATTTGTGCTTGTATGCCTTTTGTTTGTGGAAGAGAACAAGTGTGTGTAAATAGTCTGCTGCATGTGTTCAGGGACAGAAGCTTTGTTCAAAATGGTTTGTGTGTATCTCACCCAGTTGGTTAAAGTGTGTGTCGATGCCGTGAGGTCCAGGTACAGAGCAGACCAGTCTGGCTTTGATGAAGGTACTCCACTTGTTCACCAGCACTCTCTGACCTCCAACATCATTCTAGCAGAGAAGACAGTAAACACAATGAAACAAAGCTGCCTATTCATTTCCAAGTACACAATTTTATTGTTATGGCTCTGTACTCCAGCACACTGGATTTGGATTTAAACACTGAGGTTACATCAGCTTTAAGGGTGAAGTGGGTGAAACAGTGCCAGACTTGTAGCCCTGTTTGTACATTGTCCCCCAATTTTAGGACAATATACAGTATCAGGATATTGAGCTTAAACTTAAAGATAAGGCAATGATGTTTTTTTTAGGCAGCAGTGGAAATACTGGTTTGATTTATTTATTTTTTACTCTTTTGAAGATGTTTGCACAGTCTTTTGTCATTTACAGAGAATAAATGTGTCGGGACCGAGAAGTGTATGCATGTGTATGTGTCCTTTACTGTCCCCTATTCATCAACATTTTCGATGTGTGAAAGTGTGCATGCATTGACATTTGTGTGTGTGTGTGTGTGTGTGTGTGTGTGTGTGTGTGTGTGTGTGTGTGTGTGTGTGTGTGTGTGTGTGTGTGTGTGTGTGTGTGTGTGAGATAAGGATCAGCGGTGATAATGGGCTTCCTGGCAAGAAGCACCACATGGGAAGAGATAACAATTATTCAGATTCGCCTGAGGGAGAAAAAGAGGACTGAAGAGAAAATACTATAATATGCATAGGGAGAGAAAGAGGAGTAAGAGAGATGGAGATGAAAATGACTTGATAATTGGAAGGTTTAGGTGGGACTTTGTCTGAGAAGTTTCTGCAAACTTTTCTGGCACAGTCAAACAGTCTCTAAGGAAATCCTGCAGCTGTGTGTGTGTGTGTGTGTGTGTGTGTTTGTATTCTTCTATGCATACCTATATTTGTGTATTGTGCACGCAGCACACATTTGGTTTTCTAAGACAAATCAATGCATGACAGAATGTGAGAGAGCGTGCAGAGCAGATTGGGATCACAGTTGGCCAATTTGACAGCTGTGTGGGTTTTGGTAGGATAAAGAATATCACAATGCCGTCACCACAAAAAGGTTTGGAACTGTCACAATAGCAGGATAAACCCATAAAACCATGACCTCCATGTCCTGGGAAGTTAACCCTGCAGACATATGGTACCATGTAGAAAAAGACCCCTACATTTAAATTAATGTCTCTTTCCAGCTCACGTTCTCACCATATTTTTCTTTTCATATAATCCTCTTCCAGTGGACTTTAGTGGAAGTGTGAATCTATACATCAGGCTGAAAGGCCTGGTGTAGAATCTAAATTTAAGATCCATAACTAATTCTCCAGAAAACATGAAAACCCCAAAGTACTCCCAGAATCTTCCAGATCACAACCTGCTCCTCAAGTGAAACACCCCTGCAGATGTCTCATTCCTGGGACTGGATATTTGCATGGTCATAAGGAAAAGCATTGTAGCTCACCCGGCCATCTGGCTTCACTCATCCCCAACCTGCCAACAGATCATCTCTCAATCTTTCTGAGTACATCTGTATCTAACTGGGGTCTTTGGATTATCCTGAGTAACTGGGACATTGTTTCTGGAGAGACAACTTCTGTTGAGTTTTTCATGTCATTTTTTAATGCTTTAAGCAACACTAACACAATTCACCTCCATTGGAATAGTGACAGCATACGACTCAGTGATAGATATCACAAAACCTTGTTAAATAAAAAGTATATGTACGTCTAGATACCGGTTGACCGTTGCAGCCTTAATACTAGAAACATCAGCATGTACTGTATCACAAAATAAATGTGTACAAATAAAGAGTTAAAAAGTATCTTACCGCACACACTCGTCCGACTCGTGTATGTATGGACCCCTCCCTGTCCCCTGCCTCTGTGGCCTTCTCAGTGAAGAAGAAATACACTTTATCATTGTCTCTGTCGTCGTTGTCTGGGATGAGATGGGCAGCGATGAACTTAGGGTCTGCCGAGGAAGATGCAAGAAGGAAGAGAGGTGTACGTTAGTATGAAAGGAGAAAGTAATTAATTTCAAGAAAAGAGAAGTTCTTTTCATAACAGCAGAGTCCAGCTAGCTACTGAAAAATACCATATATTACAATAGACCCTGTTGTTTTATGAGGCAAAAACAATATGGTCTCCCTCACTTCCCTGCACGGCACTGCTTGTGTGCACTGATAAGGATAAACATTTATTTACTGCCATCATCGTCTTTATTCCTTTCACCAAAGAAGCTTTGAGAGTTTTAATATTTTGTGCTGTAAATCAGTATAGATGATTTCCTTCAACATTTGACCTGGTGACACAAAGTCAAATGTTATAGGGGTATTTAGTTTTTCATAGTCATACCAGTGTCCAACATGTGAATGTTTTTTTTTAATATGAATATCTCAAATATAACACTTTTAAATTAACATTCTTATCGTGCACACAATGTAAATAGTTTATATAAGTATTATACTATGGCCTGGGAAAAACACCAGGTTCTGATTGGCTGGCAAGTGTTGATTAAAACGTTATGCAAAGTATATTACACATCATGTATTGATTAACTCTCACTGTTCAAATTGACCTGATGATGAGTTTAAAATTGATAATACACAAGAAAATTATGATAATACACTCCAAGGTCCATATATGGAAAACTATGTGGTTTACTTTGCATTGTCTCATTACTGTATTGAATGTAGTAATAAGTTGATAAAACAGTAAGCATTACCATGAAGAAGTTTCTGGTCAGTCTCTGTCCTCATGGTCGAGCGTCCTCCCATACTCCTCAGGATCACAGAGTCTCTACCCAGGAAATCTGCCGTCAGTCCTGTATACAACTCCCCACCTATAGAGAGGGAAATGGAGATGGTGGGAGACAGAGGATAACTTTAGCAGATAGATGTAGGGGAGGAAAATAATGTATAAATAAAACAGGAAGGACAGAGGAGGGTCAGAGTGAAAGAGGTGGAAGGGATTGGAAAAAAAGGCGGAAAGAAAAAAAAACGGTAGCAATAAAGGAAAAGATTAGGGGAAAATAAAAAGTTTGGCACAGAAAAAAACAATAATGAAATCAAGGGTAACAGAGAAAAATGTTGCGGTTCAGGCAAATGAGGAAGGGAAGGAAAGAAGAAATCGAAGACCAATATAAAAATCCAATATAGAAAACGCCGGGAGAGTAATCTGAAACCCAAACTCAAACACACTCCGTACAGTACATCCTCCACTGAGACCATAAACATGGACTCAGTTTAAATTTCAAGAATTCAGAAAATGGATTTAAATAGATATATCTTTCCTGAAGCATGTTGAGGAAATGAACCTTGGAAAAGCCTTTAGCAGCCAGGGTTATCGGTCATCAGAAAAGACAGCAATCTCAGCTAGTTTGGAGACAAAAATAACTACAACACCGGTCAGATAATTAAGTTATAAGAGAGTTATGAGAGCCTTTAAAAAAAGAGAAGCCTATTTGTTGAAAAAAACACAACTGTTATTTTTCTCTGCATTGTGACCAATGTAGAAAAGGAATCTGGCCACTGACAGTGACCTCATTGGTGTAAAATGAATTTTTATCTAATATAATTTGGCTGCAATAATATAAACACGCACATCCTTCTTTGCCAAACATGCAAACACACATACATACAACCCAAACTCATTTTCACACAAGCAAACGTGAACAGACACATGTAGATACAATAATTGGTGATGAAAGGGCCAGTTTAGCTTTGTGTATTTTGGGAGCAGATCCTGAAATTGAGAAGAGGAACACAACAGGGGGCTGATAGCTGATGAATAGGACTTTCATCATCATTTACTGTTTCATTTTTGGCATCTCTTTCTCTCTTTTTTCTTGATATGCTGTAATATGTTTGTCAAGCTCTATTTGTATGCCTGTTTCTGTTTTTCTGTCGGCCCATGTATGTCTACTCGGTTGTCTCATTATTTGTTTCTCATTCTACAGATTAGTTTAAAGGCTGGTGTACTTTACATCAAAGAAAGGATGAAAATGGGTGCTGGTATGTAGCAGAGGCCAATGATCCCTGATGAAGAAAATCCATAGAGAGGTCAGTGGTCACGGTCAGAGACAGAAACTGAATATGGCAGTTTGTCAGACTCAGTCCTGTAACAGAAGCTTAAATTCCAGCTATCTGATCATCTTACACAACCCTGTTGACCATGAGGAGGCCAACAGATCTGCTGAGTCAGTGTTTTCCACTTTCATATTTTTGAAACTGTGACATTTAAACCGGTGCAGGTGAACAAACCTTCCTCTCCCTGCATGTACAATTCAAAATCAGTCTTTCTACAATAAACT
Organism: Perca fluviatilis; assembly: GCF_010015445.1. Taxonomy (NCBI): domain Eukaryota; kingdom Metazoa; phylum Chordata; class Actinopteri; order Perciformes; family Percidae; genus Perca; species Perca fluviatilis. Next base: position 26,946,490 of record NC_053116.1, on the reverse strand, counting down.
TAAGCTTCTGCAGGCAAATGGCATTCTTCGGTAGCTTTATGTGTATTGTTCTGTATGTACATCCACAGTACAGTAGGTCTCTGCTGAAGTCCAAACTACTGAATATTTGGCTGTAATTGAACAATTTCCTGCCAAATACTGTATGATTCTTTGTGGGATCAATTCTGCTGCTCAAAGGACCCAGCTGCAGAGAGAGGAAGGTGAAAGTGAAGGAGGGCTGCACACACACGCACACCTCCTGCCTCAGAGGCTCCCAGAACTGTCTGTCACTGGTATAAATCAGCACTATTTCACAAACTAAATACCTAATGACATTCAGAGAGAAAAACCCAGGACTATTTAACCTACTCAGCACAGCTCCAGAGTGTGTGCATGTATGCATGTGTCAGAGCCAAAGAAGGTTCCCTAGTTGCTGTTCTTTAGGGTATTATCATTTCAAAACAGAGAGCAGAGATCTGTGCAGAGAGGTGAAATGTGTAGAAACAGACCATCTGTGCTTGGCATTTTAAGTAGTTAGATGTGGCAGATAGAGAATACCAAACTACAAAAAGGCCAGCCTTAATTTGATAGCTTTGTCACAGTGGGTTAACTTGTGAAATTTGTATTTTGTTATTACAGACTTTGTGCAATGGGATAGGGATAGAAAAACCACCTCTTTGGACCTTATATCCTCAGTTAGTTTTCTCATGTTTGCCTTTATTTTTATTATTGCCTTTTATTATTTTGACAGTTGACAGTGAAGAGGCAGACAGGAAACAAGAGGAAAAGAGTATGACATGCAACAGTTTGGGCCAAATAACCTTTGGAATCCATATTAGCTCCATAAACCACTTGAGAAATTGTTAAAAGGCACATCATGGGACGTACCACTGAAGGTGCTAGCGAAGGGGAGGCTGGGGTCATGTGGAACCTTCCCTCGTCCATTCTCCACATTTGTAGGGTCCATGGTGAACACATGCTGTGGAGGAAAAAAGACGATTGGAGGATTATAAGTCATTAATTCCAGCATGTAATGTAAGACAGAATGCATCAACTAGCTCAACAACTAGCTGTTTTAAGCTTCACCCTATGTTTCAGATTTATTTGTCCTTCCACTGAACTCTGTGTCTGTCTGAGAAATAAGACGCTGTCTGAGAAACAAGGAAATAAAGGGTCAGTGTAGTTGCCAGAGTTCAGAAAAAAGTTTCCCACATGGTTCCCAAAGCAGATCAATCTTGAGAGCTGGACTGTATATTGCATAGCCAGCAGGGTAACAAATTAAAACAAAGTACATAACACTGTTATCAAATAAAAACTACATAAAAAAAACTAATTGTGACAGTTTATATGAGAACAGGTTTCATGAGCCTTAGGGTTATAAAACTCACTGAACACATACTGTGCAGTAACTGACCAAGTAAATGTATAAAGTCATGATCCATGGCATTTACATGTAACAAGAATTCCACTCTGTCTTCCCAACTTGACAGAACCAATGCCATATTCATGAAACCTTTTTTCATTTGCTGTGAGGAGTGCCATGTCTTTTTTTGGGAAAAACATCCTGTTTCACAGTAAGTGATGTGATTCATGTTTTCAGCAACAACAATAGACAGTTTTGAAAAAATAGAAGACCTGAGTTTCCAAAATGATTGATAAAAACTGAAAAATTCAAGTAAAGAAGTGCTTCCCCCCCCCCCAAAAAAAACTAAAAAACTTGTACTTCAGGATTTTAGGGATCGCCATTGAACATCAAACTGCAATCAAATAATTTTTTCTGACTCAAGTGTAGAAGGAAACAATTAAAATAACAGAGTGGTTCTTTCTTCGTCATTCACCAGTTATTCAAGTTCACCTGACGAACACTGGCCACATCCTTGGATTGTGTGATTTGCCAGGTCAAAACAGGGTCACTGTGGACAAAAGACCTTTTGTTTTAAGCCTTTCTACTCTCACTTCAACGACATCAGTGTACAAGGCTACCATGATCAATGCGAGTCCAAACGTAGTCATCGTTTAGGGATACAAAGAGAACCCAAGGCGACAGGACCTACAGTAAGATTTTTGATGATTTAAGTGTCCTTACAGTGAACTCTGTGTGTGCGACTCTGTTCCTCTTATAGACAATGGAGTATTGTTACTTTGATTGGACGGAGATCACAGAGGAAATGATGACATTGAAGTCCGCGGGGTAAAAATACTGTAACACAGTGGACAATACGCACACCCACGCACACTAAGTTCTGTACGTGCACCAACACATACTCACTAGTGCTGAGCAACATGGACATGGCAAATTGTTATTGTCAGAAACATGGCAAAATATTATATATACACTGGCATATCCAACAGGTCTCAGGAAATAAGGAGAGACAGTTAATTTCTTATTTCATCCACATGTAGCTTTTTGAATCTTCGTAAAGTGGTTTGAATTAGTTTTACAGGTGTCAAAGTGCACATGTGCAGCCCACAAGCACTCACAACGCTTATACACACACTCACACTTAATCAAATTTCTGATGAGGGATATTTAAAAAGTTCTCTGAATCTTGTCTTGCCCTATTCGTTCAGTCCGGTACATCAATGTGATTTATGAGGATTTATTTTGTCCTTTTTGCTTGAATTTATCCACGTTATAATAATTTCATTTTTTGTAAATGTGTAATTTATTCGTTTTGTCGCCCAGTGAATCTTTTTTCCTTCTTTCTTCCATCATCACTTTCATCCTCTCTCTCTCTATTTTGAATTTCTGCTAATATTTCCATCTGTTTTCTGCTCTCCATCTCATTCCCTTTGAATGAGTTGTTCCTGGAGTAAATGTCACTTTATGTCCGAGTGTGTGTGTGTGTGTGTGTGTGTGTGTGTGTGTAAGTGTGTGTTTAAGTGTGTATGCATGTGTCTGTGTTATCTCATTATGATCCAGAGGAATTGTGCCACTGCCTATGCAGCTGATTAGATTGTCAGAATCACTTTGGTCAACTACTGCCAAGATAAATACACACAAGTGCTGCGATACAGAGAGAGAGAGAGAGATTGACATCCAGGCCATTATACTCAGCTGTGCCAAACAAAATACATCAGGACCCCTACTACAAAACCATTTAGACAAGTGACTACTGACACAAATTTATGCACATTTGTATAATTTAATTTGTGAGAAATTTAATTTACTTTTTTCAACCTTACCCCTTTTCAAAATTGATACCTAACACTGACCACAATCTTGACTCTAAATCAGCTTCCTTAAAATAAGATAAAATAGCAGACTTATTCACTTATAAACAGCCATAAAAGGCATCCTTACTCAATAGGCTACACCCAGAAGTTTTCCTGCTACAGCCTTGGTCTAATTTGACAAATTTGTCAAAATACATTTGTTTACTAGGACGGTGAAGGCATCTTCCTTGTCCTTCTGTCTTTGTACTAAAAGAAACAGAATACAGTCCATGCAAGATTTGCAGAAGGAAGGGAAAATTTGAATTTTTAAGTTTTAATCACATATTACCCAGTCATAAAACAGCTTTTTGGCTGCCGCTTTCTTTCCCCCATCTCTCTTCCTCTGTCCTACTGAGTTGAACAAAGCAGACATCCACCTTTTGTACTCCTAGCTCCTTCGTGCCTCTCATCTTCTTCTATATCTCCCTCCCACCTTGTCCTCCCTCTCTGTTCATGCTTTGATGAAGTAGAGGTTGATGCTACTGAATGTATACAATTCAGCAAATATAAACCAGGGCTGCCCTTTTGAATTTGATGATTTGAAACATCTGTCAAGGGCCCCAAGTTTTATCTTTGAGTCCTAACTGGCAATTTTTTAGTTAATTGTCCATTTTTATTATTTACAGTTTAACACTAGATAAAACTCAGCCACACATTTCGTCTATAGAGTGTTTTTTTTTTAAATGTTTAAAAGTCTACATTGTGGACTCCCTTCAAGCAACTTAAAGGCAACTTGGCCAACCAACAGACCTCATTTGAAATGCTGTTGTACTTGGCCTTTTCCTCATTGTCAAGTCAAATATTAGCTGGGCTCCCTCTCTCACCACTCAACTCAACTGAAAGCATGGGAAGCTTGCTCTCTCGCTAAATCTTCTTTGCATATCATTCTTCTCCGTTGAAAGAAAGTGAAAGACAGAACATAAAATACAGTGATAAAGTTAGAGACAGAGTGAGAGACAAGAGCTGATTAAGAGTTATGGTAATAATTATGGAAATATGGAGCAAAGATTACAGAAAAGCTCCAGTTTGTAGGGCTTTGATCCAAAGGCAACATGGGGGAAATAAATGACGGATTTATAAGCAATACATTTTTGATTATGCTTTAACTCCTTTTAGTCCACTTGTTTATCCACCTTAATTCAAGAGCTTTTTTCCCCCAAAGGACTTAAAAAGTGTCCCATGTGTAGCACTTACTGAGGTTTTCGTGGAAGTCTGCCATCATGGTGAGAGGAAGTGAGTTACTCAGCAACTTGCTTTCTGAGTGCCAAAAAGCACAACTGCGAAGTAAAAGTGGGCTTTTACTGAAAAATGGAGCATTGGAACTGCTTTAGTCTACAATGTGACTCTGTTGAGGAGGCCAGTCAGCTATTTGTGTGTTCTAATGTGCATGTGTTCAGCTTTGAATGTCTTTTTTTTCAATCTGTCAGTTGTTGTTAGGTGCATTTAATATCTGCTTCCCTGTGTGTGTGTTTCAATGTGTGTGTCTTTCTACACATTTGCTTCCATGCTTGACCGTGCATGTCTTTCATCATGTTTGTGTGTGTTTCTGTCTGTATATCTGCATATTTATATGTTCAAGTTTGTGTCATTTGTTTTGCTTGACTGTGTGTGTGTGTATTCATGTTTGTGTGTGTGAGGTCTAGCCCTCTCTGTCGTCACTGTAATGTGGTGGTTTATTTTCCCATCGATGACACTGCTCAGGCAGCTGTGTCACTCACCATGGGGACTCAAGTTAGTATGTGGGGACTCAAGTTAGCGCGTGTGCGTCACATCATTTTTACACTCGAAGAAAAACAATATGCGTGAAGCATTTAGTCACTAAACTACTTGCTGCAAGATTTTTCAGCTTTTTTTGGCCAGATAAAACTAGATCTTATTGCACAACAATTTCATAATAGTTTCAGTGATTCTCAAATGTTGTACCCGACGACCTCCCAGAAAACTACTGACGCATCTTTCCATCGTGACTGTACACCAATTGGTTGGAATACTAAAATATTGCTAAATGCATTTCTTTGTTTTCATCTTTGGATGAAAGCATGAAATACAGTTAAGATTAGCTGACACTAAAGAACAACATCAGCTCCAAAACCAAGAAATGTTTCAAAACATTGTTTGACAGTAAGAGAGCGTATTTCTTCACTTCAACATAGCTGATGTAAAATGAGCCTAATTCACATTGTTGCTACATTTATTAGTTTTGCGTACAATTTGTATAACAGATGGCAACACAAGAGTGAGACAGAGAGCGGTGGCACGAGAGAGACGGAAAGACTATGTGTCTGTCCGCCCCTAACTGAGATGAAACACCAAAAGGTCATAGGTCATCCCACCCAGAGTCCAGTCCAAGGTGTTCCCTCGAGAGGTCAGACAAACAGACGGGTGTGTGTTCTCCACCAGTTAACGATTGGTTAAATAAATGGACAGGCTCCCTGTGGTGATGCCCATTCACACACAAGCAGGAGGACAACTGGTATCTTAACATCAGTCAGGACAGCTGAGGTGGTCTGAGTTTTAACACAGATACAGCTGACACAACCTGGGAGTCATTTCATGCACAGATACAAACACAGTATCATAAGCGCACACACACACACACACACACACACACACACACACACACACACACACACACACACACACACACACACACACACAC